>NW_017100140.1:274899-283919 GCF_001263275.1 Habropoda laboriosa | reverse complement strand
TCCTTGTCGCCCTCGTCCACCTCCTCCTGCATCCCCTCTCGCCTATCTCTCCTCGTCCATCCGCCGCTACACTGGCTGCTCCTCGACGTCGCCCCGTTTTAAAATGGATCCCGATCTTCCGCGAGTCGGGACTTGATTAAACGCGGACCGGAGTTTCGACGATGGAAATACGTCAGTTCGGTAGAAAATTGGGAAAGTTCCGCGCGAAATATTAAAGCCCCGGCTAAATATAAGGGGAGACGACGACGGAAGGAGCTTGGGAGATACCACAGTTTCGCTTGCGGTATCTACCCCGCTCGACCGGCGCCGATTCCGCGATTGAAAGGGAAATTTGTTGCGGGATCAACCATGTTGGTGCACTTTTTTAAGAGTATTTTAGTGGATTCGACGAGTCTCTCAGGCGCCAATTTAATTTCGCGTGAAGTAGTTGAACTTTTGGGAGAAAAATGGTTCGGTGCTGTCGGTGCGAAGTTTCCCTCCAAACTGGCTGCTTCGCGTGAAAAGTATTACAAGAGATTTATTGGGCAGAGTTGGAAATTAAAAATTCACCGTTTGCCTTCCATCAATCCTTGGGCACGATGAAACTACAGAATAAGAATTCTGCTATTAGCCTAAATGAGGAGTGAAATGAAAAATAATTCCGAAATTATTACCGAAGTAATCACAAGTGGAAGGATATTTTTTCGAAATCTCTGAAAATTTCCCTTACATCGTTCCACGATGCATGGTAAAAAAAGAAATATAAATTTTAAAATTATCCGCGTGAAAAGTATTACAAGAGATTTATTGGGCAGAGTTGGAAATTAAAAATTCACCGTTTGCCTTCCATCAATCCTTGGGCACGATGAAACTACAGAATAAGAATTCTGCTATTAGCCTAAATGAGGAGTGAAATAAAAAATAATTCCGAAATTATTTCCGAAGTAATCACAAGTGGAAGGATATTTTTCCAAATCTCTGAAAATTTCCCTTACATCATTCCACGATGCATGGTAAAAGAAGAAATATAAATTTTAAAATTATTGCTTTCGGGAGAAGTCGAGGAATGGGAAAAATTGAAAATTAAAAATTCATTGTTTGCCCTTCATAAATCCTTCCAACGATGAAACTACAGAATAAGAATCCTGCCATTACTCTAAACGAAGAATAAAAACTAATTCCAAAGTAATCACAAGTGCAAGCGTATCTTTCCAAATCTGAAAATTTCTCCTTACATCACTCTACGATTTCCAGAATTTCTCAAACAATTCCTCTGCGCGGTGAAAACGCCGGGAAATATTCTGGAAGAATTCCTCCTGGCCGAGAAGAAGAGAGGTCCATCGAATTTCAATAAACTTCCCTCATTTTCACTTCAGCTTACACAACCACTCCTCTGAATCTTTCAAAAACTGCCAAAGAATAATCACGCAATTTGAAACGGGAGTTCGAATGGACCAATGGGCAATCACGTTCCGTTCCGTTCCGTGTGAAAGAACGGTGAGCGAAATCTGGAATGGACCATTGGAAAGGGGGACAGCAGGCAATAACAGTAGCAATATTCGTTACGGCTTCGGGTCTCTCTCTCCTTCCGGCGCGGCGCGATCCTGAGAATCGGAAGAATTGCTGGACGGGCGTCGTTCACTGTGAATCCTCGCATTCTCCGTCGTGGACGACGTAGAAACGGTCCTTGCGGCAATTCCGCGCGGACACGCACGTACCGTTCTCGTACGTGAACATGGCGGCCCCCGTTCGTCCTTCGCGGTCCTCTTTATTAGAACGTGTCAAACGCGAGGAATCCGGACGAACTCGACGCGTTGCTACGGCACGCTCCGCGGATCAACGTTTATGATGCTCGCGGTTTGGAATTTGGTATGTAGATAAGAATCGAACGGGTTACGGATGAATGTCGTACGTCCGTTCGAATTACGGTTGGCTAATGGGTTGAGACAGGTGCGAACCACTCTGCTGTCCACTTTTGTTGAAAGAGGAAATGCGCTGGGTGCTGAAAATGTTGAGGAATTAAGCGAGAAAAGTCTACTTCAATTTTCTTATTTAAACTTTTGGTTATTTGTGGCTTAGTGAATACTATAATTTTCTACAGATATTGAATCTCCGTCTAAGGATATTTTAGGTGCAGGGTGTTGAAAATGTTGAGGAATTAAGTGACGAGTGTTTACTCGAATTTTTTCGTTTAAATTTTGATTATTCGTAGCTCAGTGAATAGTGGAATATTCTAAAGATTTTGACCCTCAATTTAAGGATATTTTATGTGCAGGGTGTTGAAAATGTTGAGGAATTAAGTGACAAGTGTTTACTCGAATTTTTTCGTTTAAATTTTGATTATTTGTAGCTCAGTGAATAGTGGAATATTCTAAAGATTTTGACCCTCAATTTAAGGATATTTTATGTGCAGGTTGTTGAAAATGTTGAAGAATTAAGAGACAAGTGTTTACTTGAATTTTCTTGTTTAAATTTTGATTATTCGTAGCTCAGTGAATAGTGGAATATTCTAAAGATTTTGACCCTCAATTTAAGGATATTTTATGTGCAGGTTGTTGAAAATGTTGAGGAATTAAGTGAGAAAAGTCTACTTCAATTTTCTTATTTAAACTTTTGGTTATTTGTGGCTTAGTGAATACTATAATTTTCTATAGATATTGAATCTCCGTCTAAGGATATTTTAGGTGCTGAAAATGTTGAGGAATTAAGTGACGAGAGTTTACTCGAATTTTCTTGTTTAAATTTTGATTATTCGTAGCCCAGTGAATAATGGAATATTCTAAAGATTTTGACCCTCAATTTAAGGAATTTAATATATAGGGTGTTTAGCAACTTTTGCTACTAAATTAGAGGAGTAATTTTTTAAATAAATGTATTTTTTCCAAATTTATTTGCAGTCAAATTTGTCATTCAGAAATACAGAATTCGTCAATTTACACCATTCCTCCATCTCCAATAGCTATTGAGATATTACATAATTTCTTATCAACTATTTTTCCAAGTACTACCACACACCGAAGTTTCACAAAAGTTTACGATAATCCACACGTTCCCTTATTAGTACACCTTCATTAATCGAATTTATCCGAACACCCGGTATACTCCTAACCGTTCACCGCGCGATATTACTGATTCGATCGCGCGGCGTGAGATTTTAAAAAAGGCGAAGAAAATTTCATCCATAAAAAGGAAGCACGCCGAACGCAATTTCACGCGTGGCAAAACCGCTTCAACGATCGGCGATCATCTCTGATAAGCGTGGCGTCGCGTAACCGCTTGAAACGAGTCGCATATCCACGGGAACGAGAAATTATCCGTGAACATTATCGAGACGCGCGTTTCGTTCCATGAATTCCCGATCTTCATATCGAATTCCCGGTCTGCCGCGGATTTCCATAATTTATGCGCTTTTAGCCGGTTAGAGATCCCGCGGAATGGAGTAGGTAGGTACGCCAGGCAATCGGTCGTTCCTTCGAACGCCTGCAAATCTCTTTCGGACCAATCATTCTCGCCCCGTCGAATTTCTTCCGACGAAACGTCGCGCGATCTCTTCTTCCCCTCTCGCATCGACCAGACGAGAGACTCGTGAACGACAACGACGACGTCGTTCACAGCATCACGATTCCACGAGTGGCCCTGCTGAAATAACTTATAAGCCTTCCCACTCGTCGTTGGCCCGCTTTTTCCACCCGTTTCTCGACGTCCCATTTGCATCGTACGCGCAGACGAGTCCCGCTTGTTCTCCAAATTCTCCCACTTTCGGACCGATATGAGGTGAAACGGGACGAAGCCTTCGCGTGTCGCACGACTTCTCCTCGACGTGGAATTTTCAGATAGGGGCGAAGTGAATTTCAAACGAACGAGCCGGGGGATGTTCCTTATTTCGGTGAAATAGAGCGCGGATTCGGAGCTACGTTTACATGGCTCAAGACTTTCTGTTATAGTATAGGGTGATCTACTTAAAATAACCATCTCAATTATTTTCATTATTAGTTCACCAATTAAATTTCTCGTTGGGGTTTTATTGAACTACACGCTGACATTATTAACACGTTAAGCGCCATGTCAGTCGCCGGCGACTGACGCTATACTTTCCGTTCAGGCCGCGTCAGTCACCGGTGACTGACAGTATACTTTTCGTTGGTCGTCTTCTGTTTATAGTTCGCATGGCCCACTTGAGTGTGGCCTGAACGGAACGGTAAGCAAAACAGACTGGGCGTTTTACGTGTTAAAGTATATATATATTAGAATAAGTATGGATTACAATATTACGATGAATAACCACTGAGAGTCGAACCACACACGTGGCGGAGGTCCCATGTCTAGAACAACAAAACACGATCGGTGCCAATTGCCGATCACCTCGGGTCGCACTACACGCGTTGTTTTCGCACATGCGCAGAGCAACTCTTCATTTTTTTTTTTGTCACAAAGTGTACAGTTTTAAGGGGTCTTCAGGATGATAACCTCAGATTTGCTCGATTAGTCCATGGATTAAATTTTTTTTTTGTCATAAAGTATACAGTTTTAAAGGATTTTTGGGACGATAACCTGATTTTTTCTGTGTCTTATTTTCTAAATAAGTTTCCAAGGTAACGTTCAATTTTTATATATATAAAAAAATGTACCGAGGTTGTTAAATTCGTCTCTATGTCCCCTAGCTCAGTGTTCTTCAACAGAGAAATATTTCGCGGACCGGCGTCAGCTAGATAGAATTTTATTTATTAAATCTAATGTCATAAAATTGCAATTTCTGTCTTATTTATTTATCTTACTCTATTCTGTCTTACACTTCGTCGATATGATCGGGTGAAAGCTTGCGCGGACCACCGATTGAAGACCACTGCCCTACCTAATAGGCTAAAAGAAAGAAAAAATTGAATACGACCTTCAAAATTTATTAAAAAAAAAAAAAGAAGAAAAATCTAAGATAATCATCTCGGAGGTCCTTCCAAAACCCGTATCCTCTACAGCAAAAGAAACTCCGATCCCTCCACAGTAACCACGAAAGAATAAAAGTTGCTTGATAAAAAACATAACCCATTTCTCCACTCGTTCCGCCGAAAAATATTTGATCCGCAGTAAACCACGTCGAGGGAAGCCTCGACACGTGGAGCACCGGCGCAACGGAAGCTCGTCGCAATTTCAGAACAGCGTAGGAGGAACCAGGATCGATTTCCCGTTTACCAATCGAGCCACTCGCGTTCTCGATGGCCCTTTCCTCCTTTTCCCTCCGAACTATTCGAAACGATCAGCCGCCCACGTGGCCGCCGCCAGATCGTCGCACTTGAGCGACTTCGATTAAAAAAACCGCTCGGCCGCAACGAGGCTCGCCTCGCCTCGTTCCCACCGTCGAGAGATGCGCGGAAGTAAATCGCGGAGCGAGATGGAAAATAGAAGATCCTTGGGTAAGGATCGTTTTACAGAAAGCCACGTATCCCTTTTAGCCACGGAGAAACCGTCCAATAAAACCCCACGCAGCCATTCTTCCGCGACACTAAAAGAGTCGATTCTCTCTCCTTCGGAAGTTCCGGTACGGAATTGCAGCTGAGAAATTTAGCTGGACTTAAGCTACTTTACGCTCGTATCGAACAATTCGGATAATAAACAGCACTCGGTAACAAACGTTTCTCTCTGTTGTTCAAGGATAGCAGAGGATAACAACGAATTTTGCGATAGGAGGATTTCCACGATGTTCGAACAGTCCAATTGGAAACTTTCTACCTCCAGGTTGTTTGTTAGTTGTTTCGTTAGCTCGGATTGCTTGTACGGCGGATTTTACGACGCTCCTTGAAATTAACGCGTGCGTCTTCTTGCTATCGAGCGTGCAATTCTTGTGTCTCTGCGTCGAATTGCGATCGGGCAGGGTCGTAAAGTGAAACGTAAAAATTCGGGGACGTTTCCATCTCGCAGTTTCATCTTCGAAACTTTACGTCCTCGTGGATTTGCGCTTGCCTCGCGATTCGAAAAAATTGGAAGAACGAACGCAATCCTGACTGGAGATATAGAAGCGCGGGTATTTCCAAGTTTCCTCGAGGATTTGTTTCGCTTCTCTTGGTACACACAGGGTGCCTCGTGTATATTTTTGACGAATATCGCGAACTTTTCCTAGCAGACGAGAGTTATAGCTCCTCCCCAGTTTTCAATTATTTATCCCGGTGGTAATTGGTTATTCGGTGTACTTATTAGAATTAAATCGTGATCTCTCGAGGAGTGGAGCAAGTTTAATTTCTTCGAAATATTCTTGGATACCTGGCGGCGGCCGCGGCTCTTCTAACTTTCCTCATTAATCCTCGCAGATTCGCCCATTCTCCAATTTATTTACCCCGACCTACCCGATCCGTTGCACCTTCGGACTCGTCGCGGATCCCGGGGAAACGTCCACCCGCGGATTTCACTCTAACGAACGTCAGAAACACTTCGCTGAAATTCCACATCGGACTTTCGTGTCAATTTCAGTTTGTAAATGTTGCCTCCTATATGCACGCGGCACGCGAAATACGAATTCGTTGAACTGCTAAATTTTCGGCGAAATGAAATGTTTAACAACGATTTAATCGTTTTTAAAATTGTAGCTTGGCTGGGTATGTCGAGGATTAAGGTTAATTATGTGGAATATGGCGGAGAAGGGCGGATGAAAGCATTTTTTTTCAGCTGATAAACATACACGATTAATATTGTTTTACCGTGAAATTGAAATTCTTTGCTAGCTATGGCAAGAACTTTAAAAATAATGTGTTGCAATGTTTTGCTGTATATACAAGAGTGTATCAACCTTTGTATCATACAATGTACAAATTCATCCTCAATCCAGAATGCTTCAACCTTTGTATCATACAGTGTAGTTTACTATATCATACAATGTACAATTCATTCGCAAATCCAGAATGCTTGAACCTTTGTATCATACAATATACAAATTCATCCTCGATCCAGAATGCTTCAACCTTTGTATCATACACTGTAGTTCACTATATCATACAATGTACAATTCATTCTCAAATCCAGAATGCTTCAACCTCTGTATCATACAATATACAAATTCATCCTCAATCCAGAATGCTTCAACCTTTGTATCATACAATATACAAATTCATCCTCAATCTAGAATGCTTCAACCTTTGTATCATACAATATACAAATTCATCCTCGATCCAGAATGTTTGAACCTTTTTATCATACACTGTAGTTCACTATATCATACAATGTACAATTCATTCTCAAATTCAGAATGATTGAACCTTTTTATCATACAATATACAAATTCATCCTCAATCCAGAATGCTTCAACCTTTGTATCATACACTGTAGTTCACTATATCATACAATGTACAATTCATTCTCAAATCCAGAATGCTTGAACCTTTGTACCATACAATATACAAATTCATCCTCGATCCAGAATGCTTCAACCTTTGTATCATACAGTGTAGTTTATTATATCATACAATGTACAATTCATTCGCAAATCCAGAATGCTTGAACCTTTGTATCATACAATATACAAATTCATCCTCAATCCAGAATGCTTCAACCTTTGTATCATACAATATACAAATTCATCCTCAATCTAGAATGCTTCAACCTTTTGTATCATACAATATACAAATTCATCCTCAATCCAGAACACTTCAACCTTTGTATCATACAGTGTAGTTTACTATATCATACAATGTACAATTCATTCGCAAATCCAGAATGCTTGAACCTTTGTATCATACAATATACAAATTCATCCTCAATCCAGAATGCTTCAACCTTTGTATCATACAATATACAAATTCATCCTCAATCTAGAATGCTTCAACCTTTGTATCATACAATATACAAATTCATCCTCAATCTAGAATTCTTCAACCTTTGTATCATACAATATACAAATTCATCCTCAATCCAGAATGCTTCAACCTTTTGTATCATACAATATACAAATTCATCCTCAATCCAGAACACTTCAACCTTTGTATCATACACTGTAGTTTACTATATCATACAATGTACAATTCATTCTCAAATTCAGAATGATTGAACCTTTTTATCATACAATATACAAATTCATCCTCAATCCAGAATGCTTCAACTTTTGTATCATACAATATACAAATTCATCCTCAATCTAGAATGCTTCAACCTTTGTATCATACAGTATAGCGCCACTATATCATACAATGTACAAATTCATCCTAAAAATCCGGAATGTTTCAACCTCTATATCATACAATACAGCCACTGTTAATGTACAAGTCGAAGAAAAATATGTGGACCCAACGGGGAATAGAACCCGCGACCTCCGGCTGGCGAGCCGGGACGCTGCGCACTACGCCAAAACGCTCTTTGTATTTTTCCTCGTTCTTTCTCCTATAGGTTGAGATATGAAGGCTAATCCCACAATACAATATACAAAGTCATCCTCAAATGCAGAGCGTTTCCACCTTTATACCACCCAATATACAACCTCACCCTCAAAACCTTTCCAAAACCTCAAAAAATAAGCCTTTTAAACGAGTTCCTCAAAAGTCAAAGTTTCACATGGTTAAAATTCAACCCACGAAAATTCTAAAATTGATTAAAACCCAAACGAAAATTCCAGATACATTTATTGAACAAACAGTATTTCCCTCACATTCCTCTTTTACCAAATATCCGATTTACCGAGCTAGTATCAATTTCCCAGGAAATTTGCCACGGAAAAACAGCCCCATCGTCATTTTCCATTCGTTATATCGCGAAGCAAGGGGGTAACAAGACTCCGATCGACGGAAAAACGCAGCTGCGGCCGTTCAATTGATTCCTAGAAACGTGTTCAATTTCCTGCAACAGCCTGTTACATCGGAGACGGATGATCGCGATGCATGATCTGGCCGCGAAGTCTCTCACCTAGGCGGTGTCTCGATGTCCCTTACGCGAGGGATATTGGCCCCTGATCTTCTCGATTTTCAAGAAACCTCGCCTCTCCCTCGATCTTTTACCATTAGAGACGAACAGCGGGGCTGTTTTTCACGGATCGAAGAAGCGCGATACAGAATTTCCCCGCTGCGCTC
>NW_017100140.1:266549-274867 GCF_001263275.1 Habropoda laboriosa | reverse complement strand
GCACCGAGAAGAGATAAGGAATTCTAGCCGACCCATTGAAACCTCTGACCCGGTATGTCGACCAATCTTTCGCCCACCTGCTGCCCTATTCCCTCCCCCCTTATCCCATGCTCCAGTGTTTCGTTCATCGGGGAAAATATTCTGTGGCCTGGTTACACCCCCGTTGTCGATTAATTGATCGGCGAATGGAAATTATTTGGACAAGTTGAACAACGTCTAACGAACGCTCGCTCGCGGCTACTCCTTTATTTCCGCTGGTCAATTGGGGGGCTTTACCTATGTGTAATATCGAGCTGATTGAATTGCTTTTCTGTAAAGTATGCGATGTTAAATACTGCGAATCGTTTACTTCGTATCGCGGCGATCGAGAGATTTTCAATTACTTCCGAGAGGGCTGGGGTTCTCTCTGAGTATTTTTTATAGAAACAGAGGGATGAAGGGAATGCTGCTTTAATGTTGTGTTACAGATCGTCTTGCGTTATCGGTAGACTGGAGTTTTATGCAAATTCATATTTTCAAGAATGTGACTGAAAAAATAGAAAGATAGGCAATTGTTTAATTCGCTAAACATTGTAAGAGTAGACTGAGGATTTTGATGCATTTATTTAGGAAATTTGAAGGTACAAAATTGTCAGAAAGCAGGAAATATGAAAATATATACAAAATATAGTGATTTTTATAATATTTGGTGGGTGGAATAATTTTCTGCCATAAGTCTACCTTTTTTGCTATTTTTTTTATTTATAACGAGTACTATATTTTGGGTTTACTTATATATTTGTCTGAGTATTTTTGTGTCTTCAAATTTTTTATAAATGCATCAAAATCCAAACTCTACTTATCAGAATAACGAACTATTTTACTATTCAAAAAGGCTCTCCAACGCTATCGATATCTTTCGTCGTTTAATTTTCAATATTCCTTTGTGCTTCGTAAAAAAAAGTTTATTCTGGCTTTCAAGATTTTCTGCTTTAAACGAAGTTTATCTTCCAACGAGGTTCACCGTGTGTACTTAAAAAATACGTTGTTCCCAGGTGAATGAAAATGTTGTTGGGTTGTTTAACCTCCGGCTGGCGAGAATCAGCCGGAGATTCGTCCGAGTCATTACTCGGCTGATAAGGGATTAAGAACTCGCAGCCAGGGTGAGCGCAGCGGTACAAGAATCTCGGTTTACGGGCTTGTCTCAAGATGAAGCAATATTCCGCTTTATCGCCGCTGCACTTCACTCGCGCTTTAACGAGTCTAACGAAGAAGTTCGCTCTTAAAAAAATATATGCGCATATACTTACATGTTGCGTGAGGAGAAAAATACCCTTTTCGTTTGAAGAAAAGTACGGAAAATAGTTCAGCTTTGCTGCTTCAGTTACGGTGTTTCTCAATTAACTGCAGATTCGCTCTTCTTGCACTCTTTCGTGCACATATTTATACATTCGTACTGAAATACACGTGGATAGTTTGCCACGTGTTGGGTGAGATTCGATGACGAATTCTTAGCACTTTGACGTGTATCCTGTGACCAAGAAATATTCTCCACGACGTGTTTTAGAAGGAAAAAGAAAGGATTGAATAGTTTACCACGTGCCAGGTGAGATTCGATCGCTATCGAAGACGTTATAATTTCTGGCATTTGTACATATACACCCGGTGACCAAAAAATATTCTCCACGAGGTGTTACAAAAAGAGAAAGAAAAGAGCTGGAGAGTCTAACAAGTGTCAGGTGACACTCTATCGCTGTCAAAGGCGTCGCGAATTTCTGGTATTTGAAGATATATATCCGGTGACCAAAAAATATTCTCCACAAAAGACAAATGTGTTTCAAAATGCAAAAGAAAAAGGTTGGAAAATCTCTCGCGCATTAGGTCACAGTCGATCGCTATAGAAGACGCCGAGAATTCCTCACGCGTGAAAATATATATCCGGTGACCAAAAAATATTCTCCACAAAAGACAAATGTGTTTCAAAATGCAAAAGAAAAAGGTTGGAAAATCTGTCGCGTATCAGGTCACAGTCGATCGCTATCGAAGACGCCGAGAATTCCTCACGCGTGAAAATATATATCCGGTGACCAAAAAATATTCTCCACGAGGTGTTCCAAAAAGAGAAAGAAACGAGCTGGAGAGTCTAACAAGTGTCAGGTGACACTCTATCGCTGTCAAAGGCGTCGCGAATTTCTGGTATTTGAAGATATATATCCGGTGACCAAAAAATATTCTCCACAAAAGACAAATGTGTTTCAAAATGCAAAAGAAAAAGGTTGGAAAATCTCTCGCGCATTAGGTCACAGTCGATCGCTATCGAAGACGCCAAGAATTCCCCACGCGTGAAAATATATATCCGGTGACCAAAAAATATTCTCCACAAAAGAAAAATGTGTTTCAAAAAGCAAAAGAAAAGGGCTGCAAGGTCTGTCACGTATCAGGTCACAGTCGATCGTTATCGAAGACGCCAAGAATTCCCCACGCGTGAAAATATATATCCGGTGACCAAAAAATATTCTCCACGAGGTGTTCCAAAAAGAGAAAGAAAAGAGCTGGAGAGTCTAACAAGTGTCAGGTGACACTCTATCGCTGTCAAAGGCGTCGCGAATTTCTGGTATTTGAAGATATATATCCGGTGACCAAAAAATATTCTCCACAAAAGACAAATGTGTTTCAAAATGCAAAAGAAAAAGGTTGGAAAATCTGTCGCGTATCAGGTCACAGTCGATCGCTATCGAAGACGCCGAGAATTCCTCACGCGTGAAAATATATATCCGGTGACCAAAAAATATTCTCCACAAAAGAAAAATGTGTTTCAAAAAGCAAAAGAAAAGGGCTGCACGGTTTGTCACGTATCAGGTCACAGTCGATCGTTATCGAAGACGTGAAAATACACACATACCCAGTGTCCAAAATATATTCTCCTCGAGGTGTTTCAAAACGAAAGAAAAAAGGGGCTAGACACTATCACGTATCAGATGACATTCCATTGCTATTGAAGACGTGACGAATTCCTCAAACTTGGAAATATATATCCAGTGACCAAAAAATATTCTCCACAAAAGACAAATGTGTTTCAAAAAGCAAAAGGAAATGGCTGAACAGTCTGTCACGTGTCAGGTGACATTCTATAATTATCCAGAACGTCAAGAATTCTTCACACTAGAAGATACACACATACCCAGTGTCCGAAAGATATTCCCCACAAGCCGTTTCAAAAACAAGCAAAAAGGAAGGGCCGAATAATTGAAAATTTCGCGAGAACGTGGTCAAACGGCGATTAATTGAACGTTCGAAACGGAAGAAGGGTAACGGGAAACAGGATGAGGCGTGGAATTCCATTGGACAGGGGAATAAATGGAGGTGGTACGGTAACGCAGACAAATCGGCCGCGAGTTTCTACCGGGGCCACGACGGACTAATTGTGACCGGACGAATTATAACCGCGTTAAGCGGCGCGAAATGCCAGCGCATGAAACTACGATTAACAACGAGGGGTCCAGGAGCCACGGGATAACGGTAATTCGACCGCGATTAAAGCCGCTCGAACCCTCCGCCGCGTTCTTCGCCTTCGAAGGGAACTCATTAAGGAGCTCGCTCGGCGGAAGGATAAATTTTTGTCTCCCCTAATTGAGGCTATGCTTCAACCCGCTGCTGGCTCCGCGGGGCTGTCCTCGACTCGGGAAAAGATGTACAGGCTTGAGGGTTAGGTTGGCTTCTCGCGAGCCTGCGGTCTTGCGAACCTTGATGCATTGCACGGAATAATTGCTGTTGGTTGTTTAATATCAACGGGTATTTAGTACACTCTGCGTGCTATATTTTACACGAGAGGTTATTTTCCTCCGGTCTCGAACGATCTTTTATTTCGCTCTCGGCGAGGGAAGAACGAGCAATTGAAAATTTTCCGAATAAGGTTAAATTTGGGAGTAGAAAATATAATAGCTAGATTTAATTAGAATAATTTGAAAGAGATTTTGTGTCATCTGGAAACGATTCCTTGAGAATAATTCGTAGAATAATTGGAAATGCTTTTTTCCAGTTGAAATAACCCAGACTTGGTTTGCTCAAGTCCAACGAATTCTTCCGAGTTTTTAAGCAGCGAGGGGTAGAAAATGCCTGTGAATAATTGAAAATTTCTTTCGAATTAACGTAATCTAAATGAGCTCTGTGCAAGTTGAAACAATTGTTCGAGGTTTCTAAACAGTTCCGGGTAAGAAATACCTGGGAGTAATTTAAACAACCTTTCGAATTAAACTAGAGGTCTACTCTGGACAATATACCTTCTTTAAATCAGTCTTTGGATAGTGGGAAGCAGAAAATGGGAGTGAATAATTGAAAATTTCTTCTTCTCCAAGAAGAATCCAGCCAATCACGACGAATCTATTTAATTTCCTAAAAAACACGATTTTTTAAAATTAGACAGCTCACAATCAGTAATATTAATCAACACACTACGAACACAGTAGCAAAATGCAAATAATTCTTTGTATAACAAAAAGAAGAAAATCTGTATAAATATTTGGAAATTACAATTTTCCCCAAGAAAAAGAAATTTTACCACTCAATCTTAATTTCTCAAGAAAGCACTATTGCCTAAAATTAGATAACTCAATAATATAGTAGCAAAATGCAAATGATTTTTTGTATAGCAAGAAGAAGAAAATTTGTAAGAATATTTGAAAATTCCTTTTTCTCCAAGAAAAAGAAATTTTACCAGTCAATCTTAATTTCTCAAGAAAGCACTATTGCCTAAAATTAGATAACTCAATAATATAGTAGCAAAATGCAAATGATTTTTTGTATAGCAAGAAGAAGAAAATTTGTAAGAATATTTGAAAATTCCTTTTTTTTCCAAGAAAAAGAAATTTTACCAGTCAATCTTAATTTCTTAAAAAAGCACTATTGTGTAAAATTAGATAACTCAATAATATAGTAGCAAAATGCAAATGATTTTTTGTATAGCAAGAAGAAGAAAATTTGTAAGAATATTTGAAAATTCCTTTTTCTCCAAGAAAAAGAAATTTTACCAGTCAATCTTAATTTCTCAAGAAAGCACTATTGCCTAAAATTAGATAACTCAATAATATAGTAGCAAAATGCAAATGATTTTTTGTATAGCAAGAAGAAGAAAATTTGTAAGAATATTTGAAAACTTCTTTATTTCTTCTTCTTGAAGAAAAATCTACATTGCCACCCAATTTTAATTTCTCAAGAAAACACTGTTGTCTAAAATTAGGTAAGTCAAGAATATTAATCAACACATGATCAACATAGTAGCAAACTGCAAATGATTCTTTGTATAGCAAGAAGAAAAACTGTAGATATAATAGAAAATTTCTTCATTCCTTCTTTTTCAAGAAAAATCTACCTTGCCACACAATCCCAACAAATCCATTCAATTTCCCCAAAAAGCGCTATTTTCTAAAACTGAACAGCTCCACAGTATTAACCGACACACAGCCAACACAGTAGCAAAACGCGAGGTAAGAAGCTTAATTCAAAAACAGCTGACCCAGAAGTGCTAATACACGCCACAATCATTCGCTAATACCTATCGGTTGATGTGATTGCACGTTACCGCAGCTGGAATATTAGGAATAGTAATTAATACCGTGTAATATCTAAATAGGATAAAATTGACGTTGCAGTGACGGATCGATCCACGGTATGCGCCGTGTTAAATCACACTACGTAACACAGTGTTAAATTTTCACCAGGTTGATCCCTTATTTCAGCCAGCCCTCTGGACCACTGAAAATTTTCTCAACCTGAGAACGCAATCTCGCCTGGCCGCGGATGTGCCATAAGCACGGCTCACAACCCGTATCCCATACGTTCTCCACTTCCACCTCTTTTTCTCGCGACGAAATTGCGGCTTTCCAGCGGGTCGGCGACGTGTCGCTTTTCGTCTGTCGAAACCGATATGCGAGAAATGATCGAGGGGGATTGTGCCAGACGTTTCCTTCCAATAGTGTTTCGTGCGTTTGATTTTTCGCGCGTTTATGTCTCAGACAAGTGTGTGAATTTAATCCTCGAGAAAATTTCATGGATTTCGAACTTTTTACCTTGTGACACCGAGGTTTCACGTTGCAGATTACGGTCAGCGTGAGGCGAATGCGGTTATACTTGCAAGGAAGAGCAATTTTAACCCTTTGCACTCGAGCGGCGACTGAGAAGCGACGTTATTTTTTTACTATTCGGTAGATAATTGAAATAAATAAAAATGAATGTATTGTAATTAAAATATATTTGTTAATATGGTATGATTTATTTCTACGTTAGTTTCGAAAAATTTCATCCATTTTTCAGCAAATACTGAATATCAATTCTGGAGGCAATAGGCTATAGTATAAAGTTAATTTCAGATACAATTTTAATTTACAAATTTACAAATTGTCAAGAGTGCATAATTTGCAATATTTCCGCTTCTGTTACCTGACGCTTGCATGCATAGTTATTAAAAAAATCGTAAGGCAAGGGGTTGATAAATGGGCGATGTAGAGATCTTCTGTAAATTTGACTTTCGAGTGAGAAGGATTAATTTCAGATACAATTTTGATTTACAAATTTCAAAATTGTCAAAGGTGCATAATTTACAATATTTTATCTTCTGTTACCTAACGCTTGTACTACTATCTATTAAAAAATTGTAAGGCAAAGGGTTGGCAAATTGGTGATCTAGAGATCTCCTTAAAATTTGACTTTTTCAGCTATTAGCTTCAATTCTGACGATAGCAAATAAAATCGAATTCGCTCAAGATCCCTTCAAACCTATTTAACCATCAGGTAGATAAACCAATTAATCCATTTCCCCCAAATCTCCAATCTCCCTGGAAAACACAGTATCGCGATAAATTGGAAAAGAGCGTATATCTCGGAATTCAATAATCCTGGTCATCACTCCGCGCCCCCTTTAGAAAAATCAATAAAGAGCCCGAATTGTCGACTAGTTTTCCCAGATCGTCAGCGAGCAAATGAAAAGCTCGCAGGCCGCGAAACAGTCGTAAAGCGGCCGACCATAGTTGCCAGCTGTTACGTGCGCGGAATATTTTCCAAGAAACCAAGAGACAGACAGATAGATAGAGAGATGGGATCAATGGCGAACTCACTTTATCTAGCCCGCGTTTTACGCACGGTCCAAGAGTCACGCGCCAGCTTCATGGTTCCATCGTCGCCGATTTCCAACACGGGCAAAGGCCCGGTTCCGCTTCCAGCTTCCTCTCCAACCCTCCACGACGACTTCCGGCGAACCGAACTATCGATGGAAATCGTCCAATCTTCGCCCCTCTTGCCCTCGGCAATCGGATCTCGTCTCGCCCCGCTGGCCAGCCTTGATTTTCCTGCAAATTTAGGTAATGGGAACGGTGAGCCCTCTCTCTCTCTCGTGGGTGTGTGACGCTAGTTTCTCGGTGAACTCGTCTTCAGGGATGAATTCACCGTGGAGAAAGTGGATTCTCTTCTTTGAAGGGTGGATCGGTTTATTCGATCCGGGTCACTCGAAGAGAGAGGAGTGGGGGTGAAAGTTAGCCGGGTGATTAGTTTTTTGGTAGTTTAAAGTCGGCACAGTGGCTGTATAAAGCGTGGCGGAGGTCAGTACAGGGTAGGAAAAACTGTGGTGCAGGAGCTTACGTCAGCAGCCCTTAGTTTACGTCACGAATTCGTCAAATCGATTTGACCTTTGAACTTTAACGCGGCTTCCGCTACAACCGAGACAACAGCCGGGCTGAAACGTGTTTTATTGCCAGGATGTAAGTTGATCCAGTGCCTCTTCGCCCGCGAGTCGCGCCTTCTCTTTCGATTAAATCAAATTTCTCGGTTGTTCGGGGCGAGAGAAAATCCAAGTGCGTTTTTCGTTTTCGTGTGCGTGGGTGGTGGGAATTTTAGTATACACAGTGGCACGGAAATACGGTGTTATTTAAAAGTCGATTTACTAGCAAACGAAGCTTCTTACGAAACAAAATATTCGTCTTATTTCAGTCGCGCCTTCTCTTTCGATTAAATCAAATTTCTCGGTTGTTCGGGGCGAGAGAAAGTCCAAGTGCGTTTTTCGTTTTCGTGTGCGTGGGTGGTGGGAATTTTAGTATACACAGTGGCACAGAAATACGGTGTTATTTAAAAGTCGATTTACTAGCAAACGAAGCTTCTTACGAAACAAAATATTCGTCTTATTTTGTCGGCGGAAATTTATTTAATATAATTTTAGAAACAGTGGCAGAGAAATTGCGTTGTTGCTTAAAAATAATTTCAAAGTAATTGCTTTGTGTCACACTTACACGAATGGACAGTACGAAGTTCAACGTCGATTTACCAGCAAGCGAAGCATCTTACAGAAAAATACT
>NW_017100140.1:217974-266508 GCF_001263275.1 Habropoda laboriosa | reverse complement strand
TATTTGCTCGTTAAAAAGGGCGTATTTATACGTGCTCGAGTTCTGTGAATGAAATTTATTCAAGAAGTTCTCGACTTCTGGAGTAACTTCAAGAGCGATGGCGCACATTTCAACGGAGCACACTGTATAGACCGCCCCCAGAGCAGCAGCCAGTGGCTTCGTGAGGGGAGTCATTTTTCACGTTAATTCGCGCAGCCAGGTCAACCCCATCGAAATGACTCGGGTTACGGCGGGGCTGTTCACCATTTTATTGCTCCCCGGTGGGATCTCCGATAAATCGCGGCTGGCTCAAAAATTTTCCCGTCCGCCATTTTACAGAAGACGTGACGAACGGTCGCCGGTTACGGTAATAATCTCGAAAAATACTCCGGAAAAACCTCGTCCCCCCTCTCTCGCTCTCACTTTTCCTCGCTGTGTGTAGCTTTCTCTCTCTCTTTTTCTCGCTGTGCGTGTGTGTCTCTCTCTTTCTTCGTCGCTGTGTGTGTCTCTCTCTCTCTTTTTCTCGTTGTATGCCTCTTTCTCTCTCTCTGCCTCCTTTTCTCGCTGTGCCCTTTTCCCTATCTCTTTTTCGTGGTGTCTCTCCCTCTGAATCTCTCTTTCTCTGTATTTCTCTCTCTCTCTCTCTCTCTCTCTCTCTGTCGCCGTGTGTACCTTTCGTGAAAATATTCGCGAGGCGTCGCCGTGAATCCCATAGACGGTGGAATACATTCTCGCGATATATTCGAAGGGGGAGAGGGAGGGTGTTTCGGATCGGGAGGTGGAAAGTTTAGCGAGGCGGCTCCTCGAGATGAATTCGGCTCGAGGGCTGGATAGAAGAGATGACAGAAAGACGAAACAGCTGAAATGTGTGCCGAAGAACAGCGAAGGAATAGAGATGAGGGGCAGATGGAAAAGATACAAACGCCGCACGAAACTTTCGGCTACGCGTGCTGAGAACGGAGGATACGTGAACGCAATACACACGCTGTTTACCTGGAGAGAACAGGAGATAAAGTCGAGTAAGGGAGTAACTGTGCGAAAACTAAATTTCTTTCTGAAGGGAAATTAAAATTGTTACGTGCGTATGCACAACCTACACGAACTTCTCCTCTTCGTTTCGTGGTGACTTTTTAACGAGCATGCATGGACCTATATTATCATTCAGGCGACATTTTCGTCCTGGTAGAAATTCTACGCGGTTGAAATGTCTTTCTACGGCCACTTTTTCATTTATACACGTCCTTCTGGAGGACAGTATTGTACGTAGACAGTGGAACACCTGAGGAATTTTTAATAGGCGTTGTAGGCGAGAAAAGTTGCCCTGTTGTCGTTTATACGACATTTTTATCCCTCTTTTAATCATAAACGAACGAACAAAAGAAGTTTCTACGCGGTTGAAATTTCTTTCTGCACACACGTTTTAATGTTATTGTTCCTAAACAGTGGAACAAAGAAACTCGTGAGAAATGAGGCAGCCCTATTATCTATCACACTTTTCACCATAATCACCAATCCACTTTTCAAAGTTATTCTACTTAAACAGTGGACCAAAGAAACTCACGATAGGCGTCCTATTATCATTCACACGAAATTTCCACCCCCCTTCCATCATAAACACCCCCAAAAAGAAAAGGAATAGAAAATTGTCCACAGATAAAATTTCTCTCTGCATCCACTTTTCAAAGTTATTCCACTTAAACAGCGGACCAAAGAAACTCATGATAGGCATTCTAGGTGAAAAATGAAGCAGTTCTATTGTCACACCGTTCTCCACAAGGAACCAAAAAGAAAAATTGTACGCAGTTGAAATTTCCACTTTTCAAAATTATTATACTTAAACAGTGAACCAAGGAAACTCGAAATTTCCCTCTGCGTTCATTTTTCAATACTGTTGCACCTAAATACTGGACCAAAGAAACTCACGATAGGCGACCTATCATCATTCACACGAAATTTCCGTCCCTCCTTCACAATAAACACCGAAAAAGAGAAAAGAAAGAGAAAATCGTCCACAGATAAAATTTCTCTCTGCGTCCACTTTCCAATATTATTGTACCTAAACAGTGGGCCAAAGGAACTCCTGATAGGGATTGTAGGCGAGAAAGGAGGCTGCGCCTCCTTCATTACTGGATCCTTTCCCTTCCTGGGCAAAGGACGGCTGGAAACGATCGATGCCGCGAACAGAACAAAACCCTCTCCTCTCTCTCTCTCTCCCTGTCCCTTTCGCCTCGTTCCTCCCGTCTCTTCAGGCCGAAACTGTTCCCGTGAGCAGGAGCTCGTGAAGCCGAGCCGCCCAAGGCTGCAAGGTTCTCTCTCGTATCTTATCGAGACCGAGGATCGATATATACAATTCCAGTGTTTCCGTCTTATCTACGAACACACAGCCGGCCGTTCCTACCGTGTGGACCAAGCACAGAGAGTCCTGGTTCTCTCTAAACCAAAGGCACGGTATTAGAGGAAACTCTGCGATACCACCTTCGAACGAGATTTGTAGAGAGAAGAGGTTGCTCGTGACCTTGGTACACGTGTCACCGAACGTGATCGACGAGTTTCATTAGCTGAACCCGGATTTTTAACGGGCAGACCCTTGTTTTTAACCCATTAAGTCCTCGTGGCCTGGTTCTCGGAGACTGATGAGCCGTTGGCTAGCTACGAGGGACGGTTTACTCCTTCGTTTGTCATTTGGTGAAGCAGTTTGAAGGATGTGTTCGGTACCGAAATTAGAAATGCTCACATGATTTATTTCCCTCTTCCTGGTTTTTCCAAACCTTGCAATTAGGCACGTAGCAGCAATAAGGCCAACCGATGTCGCAGCACCCCCATTCACCAGATCTACCGGCTTTGTGACCTTATTGTCTACGACACTCGCCAACGCATCCCTTCCTTCAAAACACATCCCTTCCTCGAATCCATTTCCTGTAGCTCCCACCATATTCCGCCAATCACTCGTAACAGGCAAAACGCACCCATAACCACACCCTCTCCGACTTTCCTATAAAACACCCAACGTCACTCCAAATCGTATCAGTCGGTATTCATTCAAGACCAGCAACTGCACACTTATCTCGCGACCAATATCATTGCAAATCAGAATATAATTTATTTGTTAATTGCTAAAAAAAGAACAGCGCCATTCAAACCAAACGTCATCCCATCGAATAGACAGGCTTTCTTCATAAAGTAAGGCAAGTCGCCGTCCAAAGGAAAGGGGAAGATGTCGTAAATACGATATTCTGGACGGTACAGGACGAACCAAATGATATTTCCTGCAGTTTTCGAATTAAGCCTCTGCAGACTCGCTGGATTTTCGACGATTCCTTCTTCGAAGAAAGCCAGAGAACTGACAGTAGGACGATAGCGGAGATGGGCGTATGGAAGGGAAAGTGCGAGCAAACACTAACGAGAGTGGAAAAGAAGTCGTGAAGGATAGTGGTTCGCAGCTGTTTCAACAATCACTTCTAGCGTCCTGGTAAATGCAATTTGCCTGTACGCCGGTGAGGTTCTCGAAGATTACCACTTTCGCCGAAGAGGGTGAGGGAAATCGTGATACGATAAGCACACAGGCTTTTTTTTTAAATATAAGAGCATTGTAAAAAACGAGGAGAGTGTTCTATTCGAAAGACATAAAGTGTGTGGTTTATTCTGGTGCTTTCATATCTCGAGTACGGCTCGTGCATGTGAAATTCATTGCGGCGCGGCCGTATCAAATCTTTAGACCTATTTCAACGGTGTAATCTAGAGCAACATAGATTTACACACCTAATATATTCTCTTCTTTTTTTTCTCTTTCGAGGTACGAATAGTCATTTCTCTTGTCTATAGATCTGGGAATTATTTAGAGTTAACGTGCGACTGTAGGAGACACTTGTGGAGGGACCTGTTTAATAAAGGAGCGCGAAATAAAATTCCTTAGTCTGTTCGGTGATAAGAGGACAGTTTGGTCGAGAAAGGGACGACGAAAAGAGAAGTGGAGTTTTGCAGGCACTTAATCAATTCAATTGCAGGTCATCAGAGGGACTCTCGAGATCCTTGTCTTGGCACCAGCACAGCCTCGTAGTTTTAATTACTGTTCCAAGTTCTGCGCCTCGAAAAATAAAAGGAGCAACCTCTCGTTAAACTTGTCCTTGATCTCTAATAGTACGGTACTATTTTTCTCCAATATTATCGAGTTACCACCCTTTTCTTGGGATAATGCGAGCTCGGCGATGGATACCTGGTTCTCGGAGACTGATGAGCCGTTGGCTAGCTACGAGGGACGGTTTACTCCTTCGTTTGTCATTTGGTGAAGCAGTTTGAAGGATGTGTTCGGTACCGAAATTAGAAATGCTCACATGATTTATTTCCCTCTTCCTGGTTTTTCCAAACCTTGCAATTAGGCACGTAGCAGCAATAAGGCCAACCGATGTCGCAGCACCCCCATTCACCAGATCTACCGGCTTTGTGACCTTATTGTCTACGACACTCGCCAACGCATCCCTTCCTTCAAAACACATCCCTTCCTCGAATCCATTTCCTGTAGCTCCCACCATATTCCGCCAATCACTCGTAACAGGCAAAACGCACCCATAACCACACCCTCTCCGACTTTCCTATAAAACACCCAACGTCACTCCAAATCGTATCAGTCGGTATTCATTCAAGACCAGCAACTGCACACTTATCTCGCGACCAATATCATTGCAAATCAGAATATAATTTATTTGTTAATTGCTAAAAAAAGAACAGCGCCATTCAAACCAAACGTCATCCCATCGAATAGACAGGCTTTCTTCATAAAGTAAGGCAAGTCGCCGTCCAAAGGAAAGGGGAAGATGTCGTAAATACGATATTCTGGACGGTACAGGACGAACCAAATGATATTTCCTGCAGTTTTCGAATTAAGCCTCTGCAGACTCGCTGGATTTTCGACGATTCCTTCTTCGAAGAAAGCCAGAGAACTGACAGTAGGACGATAGCGGAGATGGGCGTATGGAAGGGAAAGTGCGAGCAAACACTAACGAGAGTGGAAAAGAAGTCGTGAAGGATAGTGGTTCGCAGCTGTTTCAACAATCACTTCTAGCGTCCTGGTAAATGCAATTTGCCTGTACGCCGGTGAGGTTCTCGAAGATTACCACTTTCGCCGAAGAGGGTGAGGGAAATCGTGATACGATAAGCACACAGGCTTTTTTTTTAAATATAAGAGCATTGTAAAAAACGAGGAGAGTGTTCTATTCGAAAGACATAAAGTGTGTGGTTTATTCTGGTGCTTTCATATCTCGAGTACGGCTCGTGCATGTGAAATTCATTGCGGCGCGGCCGTATCAAATCTTTAGACCTATTTCAACGGTGTAATCTAGAGCAACATAGATTTACACACCTAATATATTCTCTTCTTTTTTTTCTCTTTCGAGGTACGAATAGTCATTTCTCTTGTCTATAGATCTGGGAATTATTTAGAGTTAACGTGCGACTGTAGGAGACACTTGTGGAGGGACCTGTTTAATAAAGGAGCGCGAAATAAAATTCCTTAGTCTGTTCGGTGATAAGAGGACAGTTTGGTCGAGAAAGGGACGACGAAAAGAGAAGTGGAGTTTTGCAGGCACTTAATCAATTCAATTGCAGGTCATCAGAGGGACTCTCGAGATCCTTGTCTTGGCACCAGCACAGCCTCGTAGTTTTAATTACTGTTCCAAGTTCTGCGCCTCGAAAAATAAAAGGAGCAACCTCTCGTTAAACTTGTCCTTGATCTCTAATAGTACGGTACTATTTTTCTCCAATATTATCGAGTTACCACCCTTTTCTTGGGATAATGCGAGCTCGGCGATGGATAGGCACGCCTCGGAGCTTGAAACCACTTGTCCATGCGCGGGGATCGATAGAAATTGACTTCGTTTCGATAGATCTCAGTTGCGAAGAAGTCCTGGAAAAATTCTTAAAATTTCCAACTCCTTTCTCGAAATTCTAGTCTAACCTGCTATGTAGAGTGGTTCGAAAATTTTAACTAATAAGAGCCAGTGAGATTCGCTAAAAATTTATTTCGTTTCGATAGATTCGAGTTGCGAAGAACTCAGTAAAAGATTCTTAAAATTGCTGAATACTTCTTAGAAATTCTCTCCTAACTTGCGAACGTAAAGTGGTTCCAAAACTTTAACTAACAAAGCCAGTGTATACACAAGATCCAGGGATCTTTCACGAGGTTCTACTGCGCGACCGATTAATTTCACTAAAAATTGACTTTGTTGGTAGATTTGAGTGACAAAAAATTCTTAAAATTCACTTCCAACTTGCAACGTAAAATTCCTGGAAAATTTCAACCAAAAATAGCCAGTGTGTACACAAGCGGCAGCGATATCTCGCGAGGTTCTGCTACGTGACCGATTAATTTCATTAACTGCATCCTCGATGGCCTCTCGAATGCCTCGCTAATTGTCGCTATAGTCGCCTAACCGTGCGCCGTCGACGAATGTTAAGCACCATCCGGAAGGGTAAATAAGCATCACACCAGAGGATTCGGAGAGAGTGGCAAGCGTTGGTGACTGTAATTAATTTCGTCGGTTCGTCGCTGGTAGCTAGCATCCTGCGAATCACCGCCTCCGACGCGGCGGTTGCACAATCGAGAGGATCCCCAAGATCCTGGCAGGATCGGGTCACGGATCCTATAGAGGTACCTATCGCGATTAGTTCGCCTGGCTGGGCTTATTAAACTTACGACATTGGACGAAAGGCGGAAAAGTTGCTATCTTCCTTAAATTGTGATCCTGTAATCACGTTCAGAAGTGTAGCAGTGTCGTATAGCGTGAGAGGTTATGTCTGCTATTAGGTTCGACATGAACTTCCTGTCATTTTTCACGAAAGATTCGGAAGTTTTCCACCGGGTCTCGTTTTGCTGTGGAAAGTTAATTTTACTGTTTTTTTGTTTTGCTTTTGGGTGAGTAAAATTTGGAAGTATTATGGCAGAATTATCCTCAGGGTTAATTATCGAAATTTGGTAATCGAAGGATTTATGGAGGGCAACGTAACTTTAACACAGTACACTATTCTCTCTAACGTTGAGTAACGAAATTTCTCTTTTTTCCTAATTTTTACCATTCCAACTTTAACACGGTATTCTCTCTTCGACACTGTTCTCTCCATTTTCGATCGTTTCCACCTCCATTTTAAACACACAGTCAATAACAACATAAGTGAAATTTCCTAGGATTTTTTAAAATCTAAAACCTAAGCAAACAATAAAAAATCGCTAACTTGCAAAAACACTACATCTTTCAATTACTCAATCAATGATTCACATAAGCCTAACCCTTTACCATATAAAGAGTCACACTCGTGCCACAGATTTTGACAAAAACAGTCGTTATATCAGTAACAAAAATGAATTTCAATTCCAATTTTCAATTTAACCTATAAAACTGAAAATTGCCAAATTTAATTAATCCACAATACCTCGGCTCTTCTTACTTAATATATCACTGAAACAGTAAACAGCTGACGCTCACATACCCGATCAACGAAAGAAACCATCCTTGAAGAGATTAATTGAAAATGTGAAATATATGCAACATTTTTAAAAAATACGGAAATGCACGAAAATTTCTGTTCACCCCGTACAATTCTCGCGCCCAAAATCCTCGTACCTTGAACTTTCCTTAAAGGTTACGATCAAGGAACGCAGCGCAGCCGTTATCCTTCGAGACACGTTAACGACGCTTTATTATAAGGCTGGCTGCGTTATCGAGCACCCCTTCGATACAAGCGAACCGTATTGCACGGTGATCGAAACGCCGTGGCGTCAGCTCTAGGCGAATGTGACTAATTAGTTTCATTAAGTCGGTGAGCAACAATCGAGGGGATTGTCACACCTGACAGGATCACGAGGCTGGATGATGATCGATGCGAGGCAAAGCGCAAACACTGCCTCTGATACGCTCACTCTCCTGCTTCGGGTACATAAATACAGCAGAGTCTGCGAGCGTTTCACAACGTTTCGACGTGACTAATTGATTTCATTAGGCGAGCATGAACAACGAGAGTGACTTGAAACTGACGGAACTGAACTGAATTTCTCTTATTGTCTCGGGGAAAAAAGAGGTGGAGGAACTCTGCTCTGAACTTCGAAACTTGTAATTCTTCCTGCATAATCCTTTTTGGTTTTTGTGGAAGATAGAATTTTTAGAGTGTTTTTCTCTCGACGATAGAATTTTCTTGAGAGAGAAGTTCCATTAAGTAACCACTGTAGCTGGATCCACGAGCATTAATATTCGGAGTCTCGATAACGGGTACGGATAACCGATAAATCGTCGAACGGGAGGTTCGATGAAGTTCCTTCGAGCTACGGAAGCTTGAAGTTCCAGTGAAGTTTCGCCGTTGGAATAGTTCCAGAGGATTTAACGAGGTGTTGGCTCGTTCTAATTCCAATTTCGAAACTGATGCTCTTCTTAAAACACTTCTTACAGTAAGACGGAGCAGCTTCACTGTTTTAATAAAATCGCTTCAATTTTAGAAGGATGTCGTTAATCATTGTTAGAAGAAAGTTCAAATTTATAACGATAAATAGCTTCAACCCTTTAATTCTTTAGCTATAATACTGTTACTCTGAGTGAAACTCGTTACTTGCTCTCGAGAGTGAAATTTATCAGTGTACACTGTATCGAGAGCTGGACACACCATCTGAGAGTACTCTCGAGAGTAATTATCGTGAAAAAATTTCTCAGGTAAATGTGTGCCCTAATACTTTAACCTTCAAATCTCAATATTCTCTTGATCGCTCAAATTTATCAATGATGGCAGTATCGAGAGCTGGACACCCCATCTGAGAGTACTCTCGAGAGTAATTATCGTGAAAAAATTTTTCAGGTAGATGTGTGCCCTAATACTTTAACCTTCAAATCTCAATATTCTCTTGATCGCTCAAATTTATCAATGATAGCAGTATCGAGAGCTGGACACACCATCTGAGAGTACTCTCGAGAGTAATTATCGTGAAAAAATTTCTCAGGTAGATGTGTGCCCTAATACTTTAACCCTCAAATCTCAATATTCTCTTGATCGCTCAAATTTATCAATAATAGCAGTATCGAGAGCTGGACACACCATCTGAGAGTACTCTCGAGAGTAATCATCGTGAAAAAATTTCTCAGGTAGATATGTGCCCTAATACTTTAACTCTCAAATCTCAATATTCTCTTGATCGCTCAAATTTATCAATGATAGCAGTATCGAGAGCTGGACACACCATCTGAGAGTACTCTCGAGAGTAATTATCGTGAAAAAATTTTTCAGGTAAATGTGTGCCCTAATACTTTAACCTTCAAATCTCAACATTCTCTTGATCGCTCAAATTTATCAATGATAGCAGTATCGAGAGCTGGACACACCGTCTGAGAGTACTCTCGAGAGTAATTATCGTGAAAAAATTTCTCAGGTAGATGTGTGCCCTAATACTTTAACCCTCAAATCTCAATACTCTCTTGATCACTCAAATTTATCAATGTTCACAGTATCGAGAGCTGGACACACAATCTGAGAGTACTCTCGAGAGTAACTGACATGTATCTTAATACTTTAGCTTTTAACCTTTTGCAATCGAGTGGCGACTGAGAAGTGACCTTAAATAATTGTCACTTGGTAAATAATTAATCAAGACAAAGAGCAGATCTATGGGCCACTATAAATTCGTTCACCAGAGTGAAATAGAAAACACATTGAATATTGAAATAAAATAGTACAGTTTATTTCTATGTTAGTTTCAAAAAATTTCAAACTAAGTGCAAAGTTCAAAAGAGTGCAAAGTGTTAATTCTCAAAACTCTATAATTCTCGTTCTGTGACACTCTCTACGACTACGTTCCTCATTCACCCTTTCATTCTCTATTTCTCTATTTTTCTAATTCTTCCACTCTTCGCGAATATTCTCAAAACTTATTCGATCACTTCCACCCAAATTTTTCACGATCACTCTTCGTTTCCCTATACTCTCAAATTCTCATTCCAAACACTTTTCATTCACACCTCAAGTATCCTTCGTTCACCTATCTCCACGAAAAATCCTATCGCAAGTCCATCTCTCTAATCCAAGCACTAGCTCGAACACCTCTAACGCTAACCTTGAAAAAATATTTAAGAAAATATACAAAACGATGTTAGACGAATTCTCCCAGGTTCCGCAGACAATTAATCCAATTTGTGGGCGAGTAATTAAGCGACGCTAAGATGTAGAGTAGTCTAGCGCTAGTGTACTTGCATTATCTTCGTTTACACTGTCGTCAGCGGGGCCAGGTTGCCGAGGTGAAGCACCTAAACGCGCTAGTATGCCAGCTTAAACGCTTCCTTTCGGCCACAAGGCTAATTAATTTGATTAGGCTCGAGGTGGAACGGTCGAAATTAACCGTGATACGAAGCAAGAGAACCCGTCGGGGCATGAGCGAAGCTAATATCCAACGGATGTCCACGCTCGTGGACAGGCAGCGCACTTTTTCGACGGTCCACCGCGTTCCAGCCGGTCCGGAAAGTCAATAAGCATCGGTGGACCGATTAAATATTTGTGCCGGTCTCGTTGTGCGCACTAGATCAAGTTCATTAATTTCAACGGCTGGCCGGCTGTGAAATTCCTACGTCGCGGTGTGATCACGGCTGGCGGAATCGTGGAAGAGAGAATCGATAGCCGGTGAATTTTTACCACGTTTCGCGCGCGTGTGTCACGACTTTGTCCCTGGTTTCGTCGTAGGCTTTCGGGAAATTGTGTGGTCAACTGTCGTCGCGATCGTTCTTTCGTTGATTGTGCTTTGAGAATTGAATTGGCGAGGAAGGTGGATCGATTGAGGTTTATTAAACCTTTGACAATTTATGCCAAGTGACACTTGGACAGAGTGTTAAGTACGAAATATTTTAGGTGAAACGAGACTCTTAGGAAGAAAGATAGAAAGGGACGAGATATTATTGTCAGGACTGTAACGCAGGCTTATCTACTCGGTGCTTTGAAAATGATCAAACATGACATAATTATTAAAAAAAAGTGTGAAATATATATTTTCTGGTCCATAATTCGAAATTCTATTAGACTGTCAAAGAGTTAAAGTACATATTTTGTAGATGTGTGTAATTCTATTCAACCAATAAACCAACTTAAAATCAGAAATACTCTCGATTAATCTTCAAACACTGCAAAACTTAAGTCTGAAACATTAACCCCTTAATATATGATTTCTTTTCTGACACTGCATCTAAGCGTCAGCCATTTACAGCCTTAGTACTGTATCAGGTAATAAGAGCTAGTCTGTCACAGATAAATTACACTCAGTAATCAGTCTTACGAATTCAAACGAAAGCTAAGATTGCGATGAACCTTTCTTACTAATACAACTATTTTTCTCACATCTTCGCCAGAATCTCTGCCACGAGTCTGACACGTTACAGGTTAAAGGGTTCATACCCAAAAGGTTCCATACCGTATAAGAATTTATAATTCAATATATCCTTAAAACATTCCGCTTCTCTGAAAACACAATTCCCCACACAGAAGCGCAAGAATTAACATTGACCAGCTGGATGAAACCGATTTCACGTGGAAACCTTTTCCCCGAATGAATCAGCGAATAAAGAAACGAGCAATTCAGGCAGACGGTTCGAAGTAATCTACCCAGGGAACATAGAACAATCCGAAACGTGGGACACCGTGCGATTAAGCCTCTCGAAGGGAAAGGGTATCGGTCCAATCTGAAAGGAACGAGGATCGCTTATTACAGGGGGTTCGACGAGCAGGTTCCGTTGAAAGAGGGACATCGAAAAACCGGTGCGCGTTGAATGGTACGCTGGCCCATTGTTCGAAGGGAAACAGCGTCCCACATTATCCTCGCAGCTTTATTTTTAAGGCAGACGAAGAAGAGGAAGAAGGAAAGGTCTATTTGTTCGTCGAACGAGAGGAAAGACGTTCGTCTTTCGAGCACAAAGCGGCTACTACTTTATGCCCTATCTGTTTCGAGGTACACGGTCTGGCCACTGGGATTAACTCGGACCATTCTTCATCGTTAGCTTCTCGGAGTCTGTTTGTAATCGACGCTGGTCATCCTTTAACGTCGCTTTCTTATCCGTTGAATTGCACGAGCGAAAGAGTAGCCCGATGAATTCTTCCGCGAAATTAATTTTTATGAATTCGCTCCACTCGTTCGATCATTTCACTGTGACAGTTTAAAACGGTTTCCAAGTTGATTTCTTGGAACACTTGAAATATCGAATTCAGTTGAATCTTTTTATAGGGAAAAAATGCTCGTTAATTCCAAATTTTCTTGAATTTTTAATAAAGATTTCTTCCCAGTTCGTTTCACTGGAGTAATATTCGATCGACTCTACTTGCCCGACCAACGACAGACTTGTACTACTGAATTTTTCTGGGTGGCAGAGAATCCAGCTGGGGGAATAAACGCGCGAAATATTCAAATCGTCAATAAAGCCGGGACTTTCTTGCCGGGACACGGTTATCGGCGGACGTTAAAGAATTTTAACCGTTTAAGCCGCAACAAGAGATATATCGCGACTATGTTTCATACGCTATCGGCGGCCATTCTTACGGCCTTCCCCCCTTTTTGTTCACGTTGCAACGAATGGGATCGTTCGTCCTCCCGTTAAATCGTTTCGACTTTTTCCACGTACTTTCGTGCGTGTATTAATATCGAACACACCGTGAATTACCGGATTTCACCCCTTGTCAAATCTGGAACATTATCAGTTCATTAAATTCAGCTGAATTGCGGATTAAATTAAAGTGAAAATGTGGCAAATTTTCACCAGACATTTTTGGAATTCTTAAATTCTTTAAAAATTGTAAAATTAAAATTAGAAAAATTAGAAATTTATCATTCCACTAAATTCAGCTGAAAATGCTCGAAGGGCAAAAATTGAGGATAAAATTAAAGTGAAAATGTGGGAAATTTTCAGCAGACATTTTAGCAGTTTCAAAATCCTTTGAAAGTGGTAAAATTTGGAAATTTCTCATTTCACTAAATTCAGCTGAAAATGCTCGAAGGGCAAAAATTAAAGTGAAAATTAGGGAAATTTTCACAACGCCTATAAACATCTTCTCCCCCATCCACGAATAAACTAAAAATTCCAAACAAATCGAACCTTTCTCCAAAGCCAAACAAACTACGGTAAAAGAGAGAGAAAAAAAGAACGAAAGAAATGTTTGTCCCAATGTAGACGTTCCCAGGCGGGTCACGTAAGTGAACGCAAACAATTTAGTGAACCGGCGTTTATCCGTTTCGGATCGGGAATCAGGCAGCGAATAAGCGTGGAGGTTTCGGTACTGGTGACTGCATAAACAGGAGTGTGTCCCGACGATAGACCAGACGCGAACCGTCTGCCAATACGAAATGCATTTTAAGGGGGTAGAGACGGTGTATGACAAACAACCGACAGAGAGAGAGAGAGAGAGAGAGAGAGAGAAACTAGAGGCTTGCTATTGACCGGTCCTGTATTAACGAAAACTGGGCATTCGTGTACAGCAGAAGGTAAAAGAGAAAGAGAAACGTCGGTATAACCACGAGAAAGACAGAGAGAGAAAGAGAGGGTCGAAGAGGGGAACATCGATCTGCAGCAACTTCCTCATCCTTCCACTCCCCATCCCATTTACCGCTTTCCTTTCACGCAATATCGTTTCTCCATGGCGTCTCTTTTTCATCGTGTCTCCCCTAACCCAACCTACCTCTAGCATTCGCCTCTTTTTTCCCCCCTCTCTCCCGATTTCTCTGTCTTTCGTTGCTTTCGCCACAGCCCGCGTGCTAGCGGTGTTTCTAAAAGGTGCTCGAAACTTTGCCTGCGAACGAACCGCTTGAAAAAAGGCACGGTTGGACAACGGATCGTTTAATTATTTCGAGCTTGGAAGATCAGTCGATCGGATGAAATATGGAAGTTTGCGATAGAACGAGAGAGAAGGAGTAACTGGGCCATTGCGTGTTAATTTGGGATTAATCGCGAATCGAAGCGTGGAATAATGACTAACAACGGTTCGAATCCTTCCATTTGTTTCGTTTGTTTACCCGGACCTCCATTCGTTTCTTCTCGTCTGCCTGGGATTAATATATATGAATTTCCGATTTAGCGCGGTACCGGTCCCCGTTGATTCTCCGGTAGAATATTCCCTTAAAAATGAGGATGAATCGTTCTACCACGGCAGCCATAATTCGTGTCCTTTTGTTTCGAATAAATCACTTAAATAGATAGCACGGAATAAAATTCGAACGACAAGCCTTCTCTGCTGTGTATATAATATTTAACTGTTAATTTTCTTTTTGAAAATGAAGAATAAATTATTGCACGTGTCGTTTTATTTCGAACGAATCACTTGGAATAAAACTGAAAGGATAACTCTCGCCTCTGTTGTATCACGTATGTAAGATTGTAGAAAATATTTCTCTCGAAGACATAATTTCACTTTCGTTTCTCATTCAACACACCTACCACCTACCCGAGAACTTTTGCCTCCGCAGAGAGAAGCCACGAATTCCCAGCGACTTCGGGTAAACTTCGTCCCAGGCGTCGGTTGCACGAAAATCACATATTTCACCGGGACAAAACGCTCGTCTCGGTGCTCAAACTTTAAAAAGGAGCCGGTCTCGACCCTCTTCCAGCCTCTCCTCGGTATCCGCCGTGAGCATTTGTAACATGCCTGGCCCACGTTCGAGTGGTATGCACAAAAGTCACGTATGTCCCGAAGCGTGGACCACTCGAGAGGAAGAAATCGCCAGGGCGCACCTATGCTTGGTTCGTTTCCCTTGCCGGGGAACATTTCGCCAGTATTTCTACTACTTCCAACAGTTCTTTTCCCTCTCGACGTCTGCATCAGCATTAATGTATCAAGTATAGCAGATTGTCGAGTGACACTTGTTTCACGAATTCTAATTTAACGTTAGTCGGTTTGTTATTGTCACTTTATCGCGTTAGGTGGAAACTAGTGTTTCTCTGTTTGAGAGATTTCGTGATTTATTATTGTATATCTTTTTTTATTTTTCATTTAAATAAATATTACTTCTTCTTTTCCTCTCAATATCCATATCAAAATTAATACGTTGATTAGACTGTCAAGTGACACTTTCATCACGAATTCTAATTTAATATTAATTACTTTATCATTGTCACTTTATCGCGCGAGGTGGAAATTAGTGTTTCTCTGTTTGAGAGGTTTCGCGATTTATCAAAATATCTGCGATCTCTTTCGATTTTTCGCCTAAGAAAGTTTTCTATAATAATCTTCGACCCTTTCTTTCCCTCTCAATCTCCATATCGAAATTAATGTGTCAATTAGATTGTCAAGTGACACTTATTTCACGAATTCTAATTTAATATTAGTCACCGTATCGTGTGAGTTGGAAATTAGTGTTTCTCTGTTTCAGAGATTTCGCGATTTATCAAAATACCTGCGGTCTCTTCCAATTTTTCACTTAAATAAATTTGCTGTAATAATCTTCGACGCTTTCTTTCCCTCTCAATATCCGTATCAAAATTAACGTGTCGATCAAGTGACATTTGTGTCACCAAATTTAATTTAATATTAATCACTTTATCATCGTCGTATTATCGTGTAATTTGGAAACCAGCCCCTCTCACTCAGCCCTACACGTTGCATTTTTCTCCAAGTAAATTTGCCACAATAATAGTACCAATATTTTTACTTCATCAAAAAGATTTCTCAACTTCTCATATCTATCGAAAATTGAATAACCATAGAAACGAGACTGTTCCTTTATTGCTACGTTACTATTACTTTAGAATACATCAGATACGGCAGAACGAAGACGAACAGCGCTCCGATTCGATGGTAAATGGGGATAGCATTTGTCCCAGCGCGATAACTTGCCGCAGCAGTAGTCGAAGAACGCCATACATCAGCCGACATTGTTAAGTGGAATAACAAACTTTGCGTATCTACAATGAGCGTAAACTTGTGCACAGAGTGCAGCTTGCTTTACTACCTGTTCCTACCGTCTCTTGTTTCCGAGGTAAACGTGTGCACGTATAAATACTTCCCTTTCTATCCTGCCCCCCCGATTGCAGCCCTTCGAAAGTCTACCATTGTCGAGTTTCAAACTACCCATTTTCCATCGTTCCACCGTTTGACAATTCGATTTCAATCCGAGCCGATTCCCATTCGAATCCGCGCGTGCACGCGCCTGGATTATTCGACGATTATCGAATTTTCGAAATTAACCCGATCCCCGTGCCTAACCTACTCGTCGACAAACCCAGACTCAAAACTGCTTTAACTGGAACAACGAACAGTTGTTCAGTTTTGAACCGCGACACAGGGTATAACATCCCTCCGCGGAAAGTCAAGCATCTCTCTCTGTCTCTCTGGCAGAGTTTCGAGGCTGGCCGTGCACCGGAAACGCTGCGACGATGACGTAAACGGGATACGCGTGAAACAATGACGAAGTTTAAATGGTTCCGCGACGTGTATTTCCACAAGTTTGCTCTCTGCACCCGGTTCGACGATGAAAGAACCTCGAAACGGGCATCGAGCCTTCCCTTTCCCGCCGCGTTCACCACTTCGTCGTTTGCTCTTTTTCCCCCGTTTTCACCGGCATTTCCCAGCCTCGACGCGGGCAAAAAATCGTAACGCGATATTTTCGCAACATTCGAACGTTAACGAGAAACGATTATTATTTGGCTGGTGGAAAAATTCCAGAGAATTGTTACCCGAAAGGTCGACTGGATTTTCCAGGGGAAATCCCATCACGATTGTTTTCACCACGAAAGAACGTATCGGATCGAAATTATTTTTCGGTTTCTTTTTTTCGAGAGGCGTGCATGGAATTTTCAGAACGGCGCGAGAAATTTTAACAAACCCGTACCGCCATCGATCAGCGGGAAAATTTACGCCCGTTTATCGGTTCACGGGACGGATCCAGAGCGTATTCAGCGAAATTACAGCGGGACAAATAAAATCGGCCAGCTGGCCCATACGATCAACGCTTTCCCGCTTTGCGTGTCCATTTCGCTTGTTTGTACGCCGACAGCGTGTAAAACACCGGCTGCTGCTATTGTCAAGTATTTCATGGACCGTTACAATTAACAAACACTGCCGGGCCCAGCGACGAATGTCAATTTTCCCAATGGATCTGACAATAATTGTGCCCGCTGCAATTTCATAGGGTTTCGCGACCAAGTTTCACATCTACCGATGAGTAATTCATTCTACTCCTTCGATGCGGTAATAATGGAACAATAATTTAACACGATGAAGTTCAAACACGGTTAATACAAAGTGAAACAGTTGAAAGATTATGTTACTTTTTTGCGAATCAGTCTGTTTAATCCTCGACAGGTATGCCGGCCGCCCGACCCTTAGATTTCTTAGCATGTAGTTCTATTGTATATATTTTTCGCCTTCGTTCGCTTCGTAGCAGCAGTAATCTTATGACACCCCACGGCAATCGTGATTTTAACCAATAGTTTTCGCCAACCACCCTTCCCCACCACTATCGAAAAATGTACTCAACCTATCCGAGGGCCTCACCCCCGCGATGCGTCCTCGCACGGAGGTGTCGTGGGACCTTTCGCGGAAGGGAACGACAGAAGTCATCTGACCACGCCACGAGTCGCTCTTAAGAAGTTTAGTCAATAGCAATAGCTGTTTCGTCCTCCTAATCACGGAGGTGGTCCTTCGAAGACGAACCTATTAGACTTAGTCGGCACACCACGTGCTAAAATCGACAAGGCTCGAAAGTTGGTTGCAACTACCACGAGCACATCCTAACAGTCAAATATCTGTACTTTTCTGTCAGATCGGCGAAAAAGTGTAATATACTTTTTGGCGTGCCGTAGAATTTTAGTAATTAGTTTAAGTGTGGCGTGAGATAAAACGGATTAAAAATCGCTGATTTAACACATTCTTGAGTAAGCGCATTTTGGTCGACTTTGCGCCGACGTCGTTTAGATTGTATTATATTAAAAAGAACAACAGAATTTTTCAATTTCATTCAGAAAAATTACGAGTAACATTAATTTGTCTGTGCTCCGATGACAATCGTCCCAGCGCAAACAGAAGAAAAATCCTGTGACAATTAAGCCAACAAATTGTAACGATCACTGGAACCGTAATGGCGGCGAAATGGTCAAATTCCAAAAATTTCGCAAACTTCCTTTCGTTAATTCGCCAGATTTACCCGAAATCAATCTCCTCTAAATTTGACAAAGAAAGAGGATCATTTTCCCGTTGCTTAAGCCGACAAATTGTAAGTTAGTAACATTAATTTGTCTGTGCTCCGATGACAATCGTCCCAGCGCAAACAGAAGAAAAATCCTGTGACAATTAAGCCAACAAATTGTAACGATCACTGGAACCGTAATGGCGGCGAAATGGTCAAATTCCAAAAATTTCGCAAACTTCCTTTCGTTAATTCGCCAGATTTATCCGAAATCAATCTCCTCTAAATTTGACAAAGAAAGAGGATCATTTTCCCGTTGCTCGTTCGAGCAACACACAATGGCGGTTGTAGAAAGACCGCTTAAGAAGTTCCGTGGTGATTTAAACGGGGCAATTTCGGCAGTGGATTCCTCCGAATGGACGTGGGCCGCGATAAATAAGAGAGAAGAAGAAGAAGAAGAAGAGAAAAAAAAGGGAGAGAAAGAAAAGAAGGCGTTAAGAAGTTGGAGCATCTTCCTTATCGTTCACCGAGCCAATTTCCCCTCGGTGGCCGCCTCTTCCCGCCGGCTGAGCTATCGCTTATCATTTTTATTAGCGTTCTAAACACGCAATCGGCTTATCGACCGTTCCGCTCTACGTTGGGGAGCAACGGCATCACTAAGTCTGTCGATCGATCAGCAACAACAACCGCGCGCTTTTCATTCTCTATGGACGTTTTTTCCCCTCCATCTCTCTCTTTCATTCGTAGCCCAGAATGAAACTTCCACTTTAACGATTACTAAACGCTATTCTCTCCTATAGAAATTACGTTCGTACGAACTTTCCCCTCTTCCTCTTTGTCATTACCGCTTCTTGCTGGACGAGGAAAAAGGCGACGGGTTCAAGGAAGCGGAAGTTCATCCCCCGGATAGATGGAACCGAGCAGAAGGTCAGGCTGAAGAAACTTTGCCGTTCGGGTTAACCGGGGACTTCGTGACGTCTAATTAATATTACGCCAACGGGTTAAAAATATATCGAATTGTGACGCGTAGGAATAAATCCGGGGAGGTAGAAGTATTTAGAATTGTGACGTACAGTCGGGGGAATAAATGTAGGGAGGCTGCAGAAATATTTAGAATTATGACGTACAGTTGACGGAATAAATACAGGGAGGTCGTGAAAAGACAAGCTAATCGATAGAAATTTGAGAAGATAAAGGCTCGAAATCTCAATTAAGGCTACAAAAGTGTGCTTTAGCTTTGATTCAGTCTCAATAAAAAAATAAAAAAATAAATCTCTAATTTGCCATATATTTCTTCCATCAGCTGTACATTTGAAAGTAGTTCAGGAAAGCTTGACGAATTAACTAATCTACATGATTAACCTCTTAACCTGATCACCTTAGATTATTCCATAGTTAGTAGACTCGTCGAAATTTTATTTCCGTCGCATGGGTGATTAGGTTCACTCTGTACAATCTATCGAGATTGGATTTAAACTATTACTATTTTTTTAACATCAAATTTCTTTTTTTGCTGCACATGTAATCATGTTAGGTGGTTCACCCTGCATAATCTATCGAGATTGGAATTTCAACTACTGTTACATTTTTTTTTTACATCAAATTTCTTTTTTTGCTGCACATGTAATCATGTTAGATGGTTCACCCTGCATACTCTATCGAGATTGAAATTTAAACTATTCCTACGTTTTTTTAAGATCGAAATATTTTTGCATCGCGTTAGATGATTCACTTCGTATAAAATCTATCCATATTGGAATTGAAACAATTACCAAATGTTTTTTAAAGATCGAAACGTTCTTGCACTACGCATGTGACCACGTTAGGTGATTCACTCTGTACAAGATCTATCGAGATTGGAATTTAAACTACAGCTACGCTTCTTTTTTTAAGATCGAATTTTTCTGTCGGATATGTGATCACGTTACGCGATTCACCGGGTGTAATCGATCGAGATTGGAATTTCAACTACTGCTACATTTTTTCCCCCCCAAGCTCTTTCACGTTTCACACTAGCACGGAATTTTGGTCGAGCCACGATAAGGATAGAGCCATGATCTGGCTCGCGGAGAGCACTCGGTGGCGCACACCAAGTGGCGTTTCGTTTCTTTTTCGTTCGAACAATAACTCAGCCGCGGTAGCGCGAGTGATTTGTGCGCGTTGCTCCAAACGAAATATACGTGGCCCGTGTGAGTACATCACCAGCCAAAAGTTCCAAATCGCGTTCGTCTGGATGTACCGTTATCTAATCTAGTGTTAATTTGCCCACTGATCTGGAATTAGTACTGTAGACGTTAACCCTTTAGGTACCGGGAAGATTATATATACACCGACTTGGTATAAAGTGTAGTACTGTACACGTCGAGGAATTTCATTCTGAAACATGGAGTTAGACGAGGCTAAAGCAGTGAGAACGATCACGTCGTCTTGGTAAAATCTAATTAGGAGGGAGAATCGCTGTACTTAGCACTGTCTTGCTGTGCGGTGTAGGAATGTTTCACGTTTAAATTACCTGAGTGTAGATACTGTTACGGATTCTGTATCGGAAGCTGAAATAATTGATTATCAGTGATTTTCGAATTGAAACGCGGTGATTAGGGGGTTAATAATATTTTAGTATTATAGATTTTATATTAAAGCTGAAATAATTGGTTGTCACTAATTTTTCCACTTTTTCAAATTTTTTAACAATATTCTACTATTTCAGATTCCATATCAAAATTTAAAATAACCGATTATCGCTAAATTTTCACCGCTTCCAAATTTTCCAATCGAAACCCAGTGAAACTAAAGGGTTAAAAAAATTTCATATCGACAGCTAAAATAACTGACTATCCAAAATTCGTTCACAATTCCAAATTTTCCATTTAAAACCCAGAGAGACTAAAGGGTTAACAAAATTTCATATCGAAAGCTAAAATAATTGACTATCCCAAATTTTTTCCGCTCTTTCAAATTTTCCATTTAAAACCCAGAGAAACTAAAGGGTTAAAAAAATTTCATATCGAAAGCTAAAATAATTGACTATCCCAAATTTTTTCCGCTCTTTCAAATTTTAATTTTGAAACCCAGTGAGACTAAAGGGTTAACGAAATTTCATATCCAAAGCTAAAATAATTATTTATCCCAAATTTTCCAATTGAAACCCAGTGAGACTAAAGGGTTACTCGAACCCTTTCCTTATTAAAAAATTCGTACCTTTCACCAAAGTATCCAGCGACAGGAAACTTTTCGATGATATTGTACCCGTGTACACGAGACCGTGCTAGCTCGCGCCGATTCAAACCGGGGTGGAGGAGAGCCTAGCGGCGAGCTGCAACGCCGATACGGAGAGGAGAGTTCGCCGAAACTAGGCTGAGCGGGACCGGGAATAACAACGGACCGCCTATTATTGTGATTAAAAAAAAGGCGGGCAGGAGGTTAGAAAGGAGGCTGGGTTTCGCGTCGTCGAAATAATTAGCACGATACAGCGGCGGTGACGTCGCGACGAATCGAGAGCGCACGCTATTCCACCGCTTGGTTAATCCACTCTGAGTCGAGCAAATGGACCGGTTAATCGATATCTCCGATTCGTTTCAAAGTAAAAAGCCAATTCGTAGTATTCGAATTTCGAATCCTAGATTACCTTTCAAATTGTTCCTTTTTTCCCCCCTGAAATTCTTCGAGATCTTCGTAGAATTATTCAGTAACAATAAAAAGATTTCGAATGTACAATACGAATCGACCTCGATTCAACGATAATAATTCTAATTGAAACAGGCTCGAAGCAAATCGAATGTCCGTGCGTCATTTGTCGAACACAGCGACGAGATGCGAAAGAAAGGGAAAGGCGGATCCTGCCGCAGGCGGAATCGTTTTACCGCGGTGATCCTTTGACGGTGGGAAAATTCGCCGGAACGAAAATACCGCGTGCTAATTAAATCGCGCGTCACGGATGGCTAGCTTTCTGGTGCATTATCATAAAATAGACCAGTCCACGGTCTACGATCTCCTCTATCCAAACGTAATGTCCACCTAAAAATCGAATCCCAATGCACATGAGTGCACGGAGTAGACAGTGAAATATCGCGATTCTCGTTCACAAAACGCACCGGAAACGCATCAGAAATGTAAAGACGCAAAGGACGTCCGAGCAAAGAATATCGACGCAAGTATAATTCTAAAGAACGCCATAAATCGTCGAGGATTTGTATCCAATCCAAGTCCGCGGATTTCCTTCCGCCATTAAGACGCAGCAGCCATTTGATGACCCAGAAAAATCCGGTAGAATTGAACTACAGAGACGACGGACGCCGCCGCTGCGGTGGATTTTCACGGATAATCGACAATTTGATATTCTCTCGGCGAAAAACTCGACGTCTCGTTCGCGTTTGCTACACCGTCACACGCAACACAGGAGTGCACTCGCGATTGAAAGCGGACGTCGGTGGAAGGAGAACGATGTAGCGTCGAGTCGAGAGACACCACTTCCGTTCGGTTTCAAGGGGTCGGAGGGGAAAGAGAGGGAGGGAGAGAGAAGGCTGGCGGATTTTACTTGCCGGATTCCTGACTGCGATGGCGGAGGCCGCGTTATTGGCGAACGGACAGAAAAATCGATCAGAGTGGCATCCACCGCGTTCGGTTCGACGAAGCAAACGTCTCGCCGCATTTTCTCGCCGCGCGACACTCGTGTCTACCAGCTACTGATGCTCTTTCGCGAGAGCTTGCTGGTTATTGCGCGCGGAAGATCTTGGTTTAGGTTGAGATTCTGATTTCAGGGAAATTGGGCCATTTCTGGGGGTAGAACTCTAGAAGATGGACTCCTCCCTTCTCGGTTAACCTTTTCGTTACTAGCGGTGCCTATAGTCACCCGTCAAAATTTCGCATCGATTCTTAACTTTGGTATATTTTGTTTTATGTATTATATACTATTGTATTATATTTTATAATACTACGTATATTAGAATAAATAACAACACGCCACTAGCTTGTTCCGTGGCACACCCACGGGACCCTGGCCTTCCATTTGTAATGATTTTGACCGTCTTGAATAGCACGGGTGACTAGCAATTTGTACAAGGACAACCTCCGAAGTGCAAATTGCAAGCACGTTTATGACACGCAAGCCAGTAAAGTCGTTTCTGAGAGTCGATTTATTTTTATCCTGCAATTGTATTTCCTCGAGTTCCTTCGTCCTCAACGACTAATTGCACGTGCCATAAACGTGAATTTCCAAAGGGGCATCAAGAACGGGCCCAGTGACCGTCGACAAGGACCGCGTCGCGAGGTCCTTACCTGACCCAGCCCTTAGCGTGTGGGGGAGTCAGGCGTTGGTACCGGGTTCCTCCGCAGACCGAGAGGTCTGCGGGTCATAAACCGAGTCCCTACCTTCACTCAACCATATTCTTACAATAATGATTAAAAACTATGTCTAATCGACCGAGACGTAAAACTCACACCGAGGCAAAAATAATACAAAAAAAAGAAAGTCTTAGAGGAGTACAATGTCAGCATGAGTATCAGTATTGTGGCCAGTATAGCGGTGTATCGAGTACGGTATCGTATTGTATGCAGCATTCGGCAACCTGTATAGGCGATTAATAAAACTACTAAGCTTCTCCTGGGAGTGATGGATTTTCCAAACGAGTTTTTAGAGTGGAACAATAGTATAGGTAGACGTGGACGAAGAGTACTTGGTTCGGAGTGATAGAGACGTGGGAGAAAGGAGGTTCGAACTGAATGCGTGAGATTATGATGTGAAAGAGGGCCGAGGAATAGAGCGAACGTGGGATATGTGAAAGGGAACCCAGGGTTTTGGGTCAAATGTCTACATAGAGTGAAAGGAAGAGAGAGAGAGAAAATGCGAGGATAAATGGTTGTCAAGAATCTAGTTGAGAGCCAGATTTAAACTATAAAAGACAGCAAAGAGGATGTTTATTTAATCTTAATTACCGGTATCGTTGCTTGTGCAAAACTTGTCTGCAACCCGACATTCCTACATCATCGCCGAATAAATTGACCGTCACATCGACAGACTTTATCGTCGCTGTTTGGTTTCGCCGATCCCGGAGTACAGAGTACCCTATCAACCGACAAGATAACGTCCGTGTTATGAATTACTAGTCGTCTTCTGGCAACATTTCACGCGAATCCCTTCCATCCCTGTGCTCACAGACAACCCTATCCTGTTGTCATAAACTGACCGGATAAACCCAGGCAACGGAGCGTGGTATTCGAAAAGAGAATTCGAAATTACCCTTCCGGAGCATTACGTATACAGTGTATACCGAAATTGTTAGTCGGAACTTTGGACGTCGGTGGTCCGTGTCAAGGTAAACGAAAACACGAGGGCTAGGCGTTTAGAAGTAGCTCATTCTCAGCTTACACGGCGAAATCTCCGTGTTTATTCTCCCCTAGGCAGAGACTGTTTGCATGATTTCCACGAGTTTGCACATTTTTCCCCACCCCTTCCGCCTGTTAATTTGAAACAATTAAAAAAAAAAAAAAGAAAAAGGAGGTTCGAAAACGAGAACATTTGTAACGAGACTAGAAACAGAAACGGTTGTTGCATTTCATATTGTACCCGGAGAGAAAGAGAAATATGAAAACCTATCAGCTTAACGTTCCGCCGGTTACTATATGAAAACTGCCAATAGGAACGAAGTTACGAGTGAATTTCGCAATGGCAGAGTGAAAAGGCCAATTTTTGGCCAATCCTTGATCAAGCGGGTACTCGGGTCTAGAAATATTCAATTTTCTATTTGTTCGTACCGTTGGATCGGAGTTGCTGTAGTAACGAGGAAACGAAGAGGGTGTTTTGGTTAATTATAGGTTCGACTGGTATTTTTTGTTGGCTTTCACAATGTCGCTTCTCGTCGGAACAACTTCACGTACCACGTTCACAATCAAACTTCTACTGTTCACATACTCTGCTACAACGCATAGCTAAAACTTGCTGAACTTCCTGCAACATCTATCCTAACACAAACACCTACTAACAACAATCTACGGAATACATCAGTCTAGTAGACTCTTCAATAACAGCCAATCATCTCTGCATAACCGAAATTTCCCACAGTCATTCTTGGTAACAACCTTAGCCATGAATATTTTGCAACTGTAGAGGAGAATGATTTGTAGTCTACCCTTAATAAAACAAAATTAGCTTTCGTTTTTTAAAGATTTAGACTTAAAATTAGTCATTTTTGCGATCTAGGCAAGATTTTCTTGAAAAATCCAAAATTTCTGCATCTCTGCTGGAAGAGGGTTTAAAGAGCAGCTTTCAAATTAATTAACAGAAGGTAAATGAACTAATGAAAACTTAGAAGTATCAAAGTCTCTACCGAGGTTAGTCCAAGACGAAAAAAACGAGATTTTATCCACACCTCAAAATGCAAATTCCACGCTTAAACTCTTCACGTCCATATCAAGCGAAAATATACTAATCTTATTCTCAAGAAGAAAAAAATCAAATTTTGATATAGCTATCGATACCTCAAAACCACTGTGTGTTCTTCACAAATATATATCTTCAAAATAGTCTACCTTTAATAAAAAAGTTAACTTTCATTTTTGCGATTAGTGGAAGTTTGAGAAATCCAAAAATTTGCAAAGCAATGCAAAAACCACTGTCGAAGCCTCTACCGAGGTTAATCCAAGCCTAAAAAAATGAGATTTTGCCAGTTATCCAAAACCACTGTGTGTCCTTTAAAATTGAAACGTTTGAAGGTAAAAGGGGACATTCTTTAAAATTCCATTTCAAACTTTTCATTATCGCATTCCTTGATAAAAAGTAATGCAATTATAGTATCGGGGCCACCGTACTCAAATAGGAAACCTCGAGGGGAGAATAGAGAGGGAGTGGTTGGCGTAGCGCGCAAAGCCTCGGCTTGCTACGCCGAAGGTCCCGGGTTCGATTCCCGTTGGGTCCCTCAATATTTTTCTGTCGTCGGTTCCTACAAATGGGGTTCAGCCGGGATGGAGGCATCTACGGCTGCACGAAGCCAGGCGCTGTGAGATGAAAACATGTGATGAGAGGGTTTTGTACGTCCCCCAAAAAGAGTTGAGAAACAGAGTTTCGGCTGAGAGAGTGCCACTGTGTGGGGGAGTGTACCCGAAAGTGTTGAGTTGAGTTGTGTTGCTCTGAGGACATTCGAGGGCGAATGTCAGTTCAGGATGGCCGAGTGTAGTATCGGGGTCTCCATACCCAAATAGGAAACCTCGAAAGGAGAATAGAGAGGGAGTGGTTGGCGTAGCGCGCAAAGCCTCGGCTTGCTACGCCGAAGGTCCCGGGTTCGATTCCCGGTTGGGTCCGTAAATATTTTTTCCGTCGGTTCCTACGCAATTAAATCCAAAAAAGAAGTAAAATATGCCTGAGTCGATTCAAACTATTGAATAAAAAAGAAGCACTCAACTTGAAAATACACCTTCAAAAGACAATCTCTCTTCCGTTTCACAATTCGCAGCTCTCCGCGACACAGTCCGTTCTCCAAGCAGCTACTTTAGACGATCCACGCGAGACACACGGAGCGTAGCAACGTGTACAAAGTTGCCGGTGGATCCATCCGGTATCAGGGTGAAGCTGCGACGCGAGTTTCGAGTGTGTTCGCGCGACCGCAAAGCACCTCGGACTCCGAGCGTGTGTATCGGTGCTGGGGCTGCTAACCGTTGGAAACCGCTGTCGGGAGCGCGTCCCTCGTAAACAGTCGGTTGTTCCGGACCGGATATGGCCCGAAGCGCGCGGCCAAGTCGTCGCTGGACATTAATATTCCATTTGAAGTTGGGAGTTGTGCGCGAACGAACCACCGTTGCGGTTACCGCCGATACGGAACGGCGCTTAACGCCTCCTCTCCGGCAAACGACACTTTCCCCTCGACATCGTCGTTTACCTACTAACGAATCATTCTACTTGAATTCACGCTCCTTTGGATATGCCGAAATCCACCTCCGTCCACTCGCTACTCCGTTTCCCACTGCAGACGAGTGGGACGATCGCTGGAAAAATGGAGTCCAGAGACGATTGTAGGATCACGCAACGAAGCCTCGATTTGGAGGATTGTCGGCATAAAATATGCTAGTCATATTTTAACACTATAAAACACACTCGAAGCCATAAAAATTCCGTTACCGGGGATCAAACTTGTTTACAACAAATTCGGTCTCCCCAAAAGCACATCTTCGGTCGACCGATCGCACAATGCGCCACACTTTCCACCTCCACATGACAACCGTCAATGAGAAACACTTACTGTCTATATATACACCAACACGTCACAGCACGCGACACTTTTTTGTGACGAATATCTGTACGGACCATTGTACGCGGCAATAAAAATCACGAAAAATACAGTCTTCTTGTATGCGTTAAGACAAAATCACGATACTTCAAACAGACTATCGGTAACCGATCGCGAGTGACCGTTGCAATCGAGCGCAAGCGGAAGTTACTCCTCGCGAAAATTCAAATAGAATTGCGGTAACTTGGACGCGACACATTTCTTATAGAGAATTCAGTATCGAGAAATATCGAGAGGTAAATGTGACAATGCGAGAAATATTTATAGCGAAGATCATCGATAATCGACAGGAACACTCGAGCAACTGGCAATTACTTCTTTAGAATTATGGTCAGATACAGAAAGTAGGTAAAGTATTCGAAAAGGTAACGAGACCGATGAAATGTAATTTCAGAAAGGTTCTCGTTCATTCCTGAAATACGTTCTTCAAGTAGGGTAAAAAAAAAAAAAAAAGTAAAACGTCCAAGAGGTATTACTTTACTTTCGAAACAGACCACGTAAAACTGATCCTCCAAGATTGATACCCGCCCACTCCTTCAACCCTTTCACTTATTTTCCCTGCCTCCCTCTCGATCCATCGAGTAGGAAACGATCGAAGTTTCGACGAACTTCCGGAAGACGCGAATAGAGAGAGAGAGCGAGCGAGAGTGCATTGTTGCATCTCGACTTGGTCCACTTCACTCGACGAGTAGAACATATTCCTTTGGTTGGAAGCTCGAAGAAAGCCGCGGAAGGGCGAAAGGGTCGCCGACATGGCGGAGCGTGAGCCTCTTATCCGATTGAATACTTAGCGGCGCTCCATGTCGAGCCTCGACGCCGGTAAGTAGTTGGACTAACAAGAGTGGCGAGGCGAGGTGGAACCAGTAGGAACAGGCTTTGGATGAGGATCCGGCATTTGTCGGAATTATGGAATACCCGGATAGACGTGTACGCGTCTCGTTAATTTCTAGCCTTGCCACCTTCATCCGAGAGGTGAAATTCGACGCTGGGACCTGAGTGGGCCTAATTGAATTGCCACCTGACAGACGGTCGCGATTTACTCTTCGTTCGTGCGTTTGTTTGCGGGAAAGTTTGCTGGGGCAATTTTTGTGGAAGCTGTTGGATTATTAGGAGACACGAGCGCGTATGATGCAGCAACCATCTGTTTGGTATAGGTAGACGTTGATAGAAACATTCATTTTTGGGTAGTCACTAATTGGTCATTTTGACCCGGCTGGCCGTTAAATTACCACGACACTGCATTCACAAATACAATGTGCAAAGTGATGGAAAGAATGGTGAACAATAGACTTAGCTGGATATTTGAAAATGCATGTACCTTTATGTAGTATCGTAATTTTGGGAAAGACTAGTTTTAAGCAAATGTAGCGAGCATGAGAGAGAAAGCGGGCGACGATAGCCAGACGAGAGGCTCACGAAGGGCTTGGCTATAAAGTACGGCGTGAAAGGGATGAAGGGACAGTGTGTTTGGAAAAGAGTGTTATAGTTATTCTTATATTTTCTAAAATAAACATCCATTTATATTTCTGATCCCACAATATAATCAATTTTGAACGTTCCTTTCGGTGCAAAATGACCCATTGAAGCGTTCATAGTGCAACGAGTGTGTAAAAACGTGTAGGTACCATAGTTTACTCAGATTTTTCGCCATTATGCATGTGTCAGTTTCTTTCATTCAATCTCCTCTGTACCGTTAAAAAAACCAATCAGCTCAATGTACTCTAAGAAAATGCTAATGCAATTATCAGCAACGATAACGACAATTCCCGAAAAATCGCCGGTTCTAGAAAATTCCACGAGAATTCGAACGTGGTAAAGCTCGACTAGATTAGATCTACACGGTCCAGTTGGCAAATCGTTGCAATAAAAGCTACACAACGGGCATGATTGCCCTTTGCAACTCTCTCTCTCTCTCTTTGTTCGATTCACAAGGGAGGTCTACTATACCGGAGAGTTCACAGAGGGCTAATTGACCCGACACGCGATTGCCAGTCGAAGTTGTTACAACCCTCGAAATTTTTCCGACCTACCTTCCGTACCAAATTCAACCGTTTCCACCGTCATCGAAACAATGCTCCCGGACCGGCGATAAAGTTCGCGCGACTTCGTCCACGGCGCTGCGTTGCGTCGTTATCTTCGTAACAGGCGGACGATTTAATATTCGCTAGCGCGCCACCCATGAATACATCCCGCGTCCCGGCGTCTACGTGATTTTACGAGGGGAACGCAGTGGGACACGAATCGCCGAAGGGGCGGAACTCGGCCTCGATGAAAAGTGTTTTCAGCGTGTGAAAGTCGTTTACAGAAATACACGAGGGGAGACTGGCAAACTTCTGATGAAAGGGCTTCTGGACCTTTCTCGTTTTGGCAAAACTATTATTTGAAATATTCATTGTTACTCCGAGTACGCTCCTGGAAATATTCCTCGAGAGAGAAGTGAATCTAAGGTAGAAGTGTACTCTAGTGCCGCGACATCGAAAGGAAATCATTAAAAAGAATAATACACACTTTTCGGTGTAATGCCTGAGATCTCTTCTATTGGACGATTGCAAAAGTTCGTGGCCGATTTGAAAATAAAACACAATCGGTGTATCTTTCGATAGGAATGTATCATTACGTTGAAAGAAACCACCTGGCCACCTCTGATCGGCCAGGAACCATTCCACCAGAGGAATATTTCTCCGTAAAAAGAAGAACGGCGAGAACCTTATTTTCCGCATTACCATTGTATGTATTGTACAATGGTGAACGAGAGGCGAGGGGTGGGTTGGTCTAAGGAAGGCTAGTAGTATAAGGTGGCTGTTAACGCGAACTTCGAACGGAGGCGGATGGGCGAAGGACGAGGAGGCTAGCTGGTACGCGAGACTCTCGAGAGTCTGCGGTATTTTAATATCTGACATTCCACCAACGACCGATCATCCACGAGGCAGGAAAGGGGGAAGAGCAACGTCTAGATGCGGCGTTTGCATCGGTGCCGGCTGCTAAACCGTCCTCAGATACCGCTGTTACGACGTTACTATTACTGCTCTGGCGTTGCTGTTCGCGACGGTTATCGGTAGAATTGCTGCTGCTGCTGATCCGCCTCGCCAGGATCGACGAAATGACCGTAGCCACTCCCGTTTAGCCTGGCTACCGGACCAGACATTCATTTCGGGCGCAGTCGTCGCTGACATTCCAACCGGTGATTACAACGTACCGGGTGCTTCCACGAGAATCGCCGAATGTTGCGCTTCTAGAGTTTGGGAGTATTTGCGAGAAAGTGTTGCGATAAGCGTACGAGGATTCTTTGTTCGACGTGCGGTGTATGGAGTTGTTTCGGGTAGGTTTGATAAGTGGGTGGAGACTCTTTGGCTTCATGATATGAACACTTAATTATGTTATTTTTGAGTAATTCTACTTCGGGGAATTCTTGTTTATTCGATATTCCTTTAGTCAAGTGTCTACGCTATTCTTGTCGACACTATTTCTGAACACTCGGTAGAGACTGACGTGTTTTAAAGTTAGGCTATTTATTGTATTTTATTAAGTAACTTAAGGAGAAATGGTGATTTTCAAAAGACAGGGAATTTTTAAGGATTGAGGATGAATTAGACACACTCAGCTGTGTCTGCAACTGAACACTCAGTAGCAATTGACGTGTCTTAAAGTTAGGCTATCTACTGCACTTTATTAAGTAACTTAAGGAAAAATGGTAATTTTCAAAAAGACAGAATTTTTAAGTATTGATAAAGAATTAGGCACACTCAGTAGCAATTGACATGTCTCGAAGTTAGGCTATCTACTGTAATCTATTAAGTAACTTAAAGAGAAATGGTAATTATCGATGGTCAAGGACAGGGAATTTTTAAGAGTTAGGGTAAAATTAAGCACACTCAGCTGTGTCTGCAACTGAACACTCAGTAGCAATTGACGTGTCTTAAAGTTAGGCTATCTACTGCACTTTATTAAGTAACTTAAGGAAAAATGGTAATTTTCAAAAAGACAGAATTTTTAAGTATTGATAAAGAGTTAGGCACACTCAGCAGCAATTGACATGTCTCGAAGTTAGGCCTTCTACTGTAATCTATTAAGTAACTTAAAGAGAAATGGTAATTATCGATGGTCAAGGACAGGGAATTTTTAAGAGTTAGGGTAAAATTAAGCACACTCAGCTGTGTCTGCAACTGAACACTCAGTAGCAACTGACGTGTCTTAAAGTTAGGCTATCTACTGTAATCTATTAAGTAACTTAAGGAAAAATGGTAATTATCGATGGTCAAGGACAGGGAATTTTTAAGAGTTAGGGTAAAATTAAGCACACTCAGCTGTGTCTGCAACTGAACACTCAGTAGCAACTGGCGTGTCTTATAGTTAGGCTATCTACTGCAGTTTATTAAGTAACTTAAGGAGAAATGGTAATTTGAAAATTTGTGAAGACAGAGGAAAATTTGGCTGTGTTCGCAACCGTCAATAATTCTACAATAACACCAACGAATGCACGCATGCAGGAAAAAGAATGTGGCGAACAGAACCAATAAGCATCCTTCTACCGTCTACCAGATTTCCCTTTGGCTGTTTCGAATTTCCCACAAAACTGTGTGCAAACACCGCCAGGATTTGTCGGCCGAATTGGAGAGGCGCTGGTATCGAGTCCAGAGATCTACGAACGCTTTCTCAGTCTGGCGGATAAGCAGCGGGATGAAAAGATCGAGGCGGTAACCAACGGTGGTTGGTTACGTCCTCGGGCTAGGGAAGGTAAAATTCTCTCGACTCGTCTTTTTCACGAGAGAGGAGAATCTGGTGCGGAGGCGGAGAAAGAGCGAGAGAGCAGGGCCGCGATCTTCAACCCTCGTCCTCCTCTGAACTTTTGACCCCCGCCACCGTCACGACTTCTCCGCTTCTCTCCTCGTGGCCCCTATGAACGGTCAAACATCCCCAGGACGAAAAAAGACGAGGGTTGAAACGGCAGGAATTTCGACCGACACGGATTCCTTTTGCACGCGTTTCTCCAAACGTTCCAGCGAAAGTCGAGGATTTTCGTTTGCTGAATTGATGGACATGTTGTGAAACACGCGAAGGAAGTGAATATAAGGAGCGAACGATTGTAGAGAGAGAGTAGGTTCTAGTAAATTTCAAAGTAATTCTCCTCTATCGCTGGAAACTTTTCAAACGCACATTCCTACATCAACCTGTCAAGGATGTTAAGCTCTCCTCTACGTTCCATTTGACTCCGCGATCCACCGAATTCGCCAGAGGAGAAAGGAGGATACAGATAGAATTCTTTTGGAATCTTTTCGCCCGGCATTTAGAGCCGTGGCTCGTTCAAAAGCGAAGCTAGACACCCTTAATGCACGTCAAGGTGGCAAAGGTGCGTTCGAAGCTGTTTCAAAGACGCGAAAGAGAACTTCTCTTTCTGTGTGCAGAGTTGAAAGGAAACGCAAAGGGATCGTAGTGGAGCGAAAAACAGAGGCAGGAAACGTGAGAAAGAAGCGTAGACGCATTCGAATCGAGCACAGCCTGACTGACCCACCGATCGAATTCCAATCAGCAACACCTAAATCCTGCCCCTGCGCCTCTAACTGACACGTATCGCCTACGCTTTCCAACCAACTTACCTCGAGGAGATTAGCACCGCTCCTGAGGACATGTTCACAGTGTTTGCCTTGAGGAAGCAGCCCACGCGTATACAAGGATCTTCGAAGAGATCTGGATTATGAAGCATGCGAATGGCGAAAGGGGAATGATTATTACACTGTCTGGGGATGATAGCTTTTTTCGGATGTTTTTTTCGAATATTGTTGGTGAACGAATGTTCATCGTGGACATTCACGACGGACGATAATTCCATTATTTTGTTAAACTGAATGATGGAAATTATGTGACACTCCTGGGAAGAAGTTTTTTCGCAAGGCGAAAATATGAAATTTTTGAATTCGGAAAATTACTTAATTCAGCTAAAATGGAGTTACTTCAAAGTATCACAGTTCAACTTCTGAAATTTATGTATTAAAAAATATCCCACCAATTAAAAATTGACAATTTTTGACTTATGATACTTTTCTCTCGGGGGTGCAATATGCTTCACAAATATGCACGAGGTCCTCAAATACATAAATTAGGGTCAAAGGGTTAAGCCTCACGGGGAACAATGATTACTAAAAATTATGCAAATGTGAATAATTAACAAGTTGCAATGTTATTTTCCCAAGCATTTCGAGACTCAAAAGTATGCCCATTCCCACAAACAAAAGAGTTCTCAAAATCGACTTTTCAATAGCCCACAGAAATCCAGAATTTTCCCAAATACACATAAGCTCCTCAAATACGTAAACTAACAGCCGCGCTATTTTTGCTCCACCAAAAATACACGAATCCATCGCTCCCAAAGGGACGAAGCCTCGCGAAAAAGCGCACCGTGAATGCTAAAAATTGTACAACTCTGAATAATTAACACGTTGCACAGTCATCTCTCGAAAAATACTCGCCGCTAACGTTAACATTAGATTACCCATTCACACTCGCAAAAGAGTTCCTCCGAAGAATCGATTTTCCAATAGCCGAGGCTAATTCAGAATTTTCCCAATAAGTCAGGTTCGACGGCAATAATGCTTCCGCGCCGGAAATCAGACTTTCCTAGCAGCTGAACGGACAGAATATCGCCGGTGCGGGTCTCTTTGGAAATTCATGAATGGCTGCCGTGCGACATCTGCGTACAAAGGCACGTACGAGTCACGAAGTTTATTTCACCGGAGACGATGCGAGCGTGCAAGCGTGTCCCGGGGCTCTCAAACTTTTTTATTATCTCGTGTCCCCGCGTGCACACCGGCGAATTTACGACACACGTTGCTCCTCGCTCTTCCTCTTCTCCGTTTTTTTTACGCGCGCGCCCCGGCACCTCTCTCTCCCTTCGCATTAATTACTAACGCTCCTAGCGCAGTTTCCCCTTTCTTCGGGCTTAACGGCGCCGGGACCCCGGGGATTAGCGCCAAGCACAAACGAGGGAATTCGATCAGTTTTGCCCCGCTCTAACGGGTGGACACCGCGAAAGCGAATTCTTTAGCGCGTGCATCGACGATGGAAGCTTTTCGTACAGCAGTGCACGGTAATCCTTTGTCTTCGTGAAATATGAATTATTTAGTAACGGAGAAGAGTCTTCAGGGTGGAAGCAGAATATTCGACGCTTCTTTTTTTGAGCGCAGACATTGGAAATTTGATACTTTGAGGACGATAGACTCGTGAACGAGGTCATAAAACATTACGAAGGCAACTCTGATAAGTTTGTGTATTTTTAAGCGAGAAAAATAGTTGCAGTGAGCATAATTTCATGTACGTACATTGTCTGCTAAGTGTTTGGAATCACTCTGCATTGCAAGTTTAGGAAAAATTTGCAGAAATTGTTGGCAATTTTGAAAATTTTTTATCATTCAAAGTGATCTCCACGAAATAGTTGGAGTGACCATGATTTCATTTACGTACACTACCGGCCAAATGTTTGGAATCACGGAAAAATTTTCAGAAAAAAGTTGGCAATTTTAAGAATTTTTTGTCACTCAAATTAATTAATTAATTTTTATTGTGACAATTAAATTAATTAATCGAATCTCCACAAAATAGTTAGGGTGAGCATAATTTCATGTACGTACACTATCGGTCAAATGTTTGGAATCACTTCGCGTTGCAAGTTGCAGAAAAATTTGCAACAAAAAGCTGGCAATTTTTAAAATTTTTTGTCACTGAAATTGATGTCCACAAAAGAGTTGGAGTGACCATGATTTCATTTATCTACACTACCGGCCAAATGTTTGGAATGACTTCGCGTTGCAAGTTGCAGAAAAATTTGCAGAAAAACGTTGACAATTTTAAGAATTTTTTTAACAAATTTTTCATTATTCAAACTGATCTCCACAACGTCAATTTCAACTGTACAAAGAATCAACAGCAGAATCAATATCGACGTAAATTGGCAGATGATTCCAAACTTTTAGGCACTGTACACCCCAGGGAAACATAATTTCGACATAATTCGCTTAAAAAAAGAAAAACTGAAGTAGCAACCTAATTATATATTACACGAAGTAACCAGTGCTTCGACACCTCGCGTAGTCCTCAGAAGTTTTAGAGGTTGAAAATACTACTCCAAGCTGAGCGGTAAATTTTTCATTTCATCTGAATTAAATTCGCCCGAAGCTTGGTGTAAAATTATCTACTGCATTTATACCCTCGCAATTCCACAATTTTGCACACGATTTCGTCGTCCTCGAGTAATTTACTTAAATACTTCCAGGCTACGAGAAAGGAAGAAAAAGGAGGAAGGAAGGTTAACGGTTCGAAAGTTCGACGTAATTCTCCAAGAAGCATACTGCTTCGTAAAATTTAGATTTTTTAATTTCCAAGCACATTTCTCTGCTGCCACCGCGGAATAATAAGTTGGAAATTGAACGATCTCTCGTTGGCCGGGAGCCATTCCGCTACCCCTTACCACCGCCACTACGTCCGCGGGAATCGTTATCCGGTTGTAAAATAAAATTACGCCCGGTTAATACGGGATGTCGGTGTTCCTCCGGTAGGAAAGTTAGGCGATTTCGTAGTTTCGAGCCGGCCAGCTAGCCCGTTCGCGGAAACTTTTTAAACGTGCGCCCATTATTAATTAATCCCGCGCATCGGTCATCCCCCTCCGGGGCGAAGCCAATTTCCATCGGCGACGTCTATTAATTAAGTTCACGTATCGTCCATGTAGACACGGCACGCGTCTATTAATCAAGTTTCTACACAGATACTAACACGTGTTCACGGGAACCGACCTTCTCTAATCAACGCTAGTATCACGGTGACTCGATTAGCTGTGCCATTGTCAGAAAAGAATCCGAGACTTTTCGACGTCTTTCATTTTTCTGTAGGGAACAAAAGAAAGTTTGCAGTGGAGAAAAGGTATTTGATACGTTTTGCTGTAAGTTTAGATTTCGATGGTTCTTTTAGGATGATTAATTTGGCGGATCGAGGGTGTGTTTGTATAGAGGGAAATAGAATTGAGAAACCTCAGAATGGTACTAATTCTAGTTTCAAGGTTGCTAATCCAGTTCCCCGAACACTCTGCTTAGTTTCTATCGATCTTCTGGCTACTTCTCTTCTAATCTCCTCTCATTGTGCTGGGAACTTTGAACCTAACCTAACCCCTTCGAAACACGGCGAGAAATTATGCTATCTGTTGTGTGTACAGAGTGTCTCGGTTGTAACGAAGGTGATAATTATTTTGTTTGACAATTGTATCCAAATTAATTCTTAGGATGTTCTGATCTCTCTTTTCATCAAGCATCTTGCAACTTTTTTCCTAATTTCTTCTCACTGCGCAGGGAAATTTCAACCTAACCTAACTTTCTTCGAAAGACCGAGTAAAATTATGCTGTCTCACTTATCAACGAATATCTTAACTATTTCATTTCACAATTGTATCAAAATTAATTCCTCGAGTGTTTTATTCTACTTTCCATCAAACATCTTGCAACTTTTTTCCTAATTTCTTCTCACTGCGCAGGGAAATTTCAACCTAACCTAACTTTCTTCGAAAGACCGAGTAAAATTATGCTGTCTCACTTATCAACGAATATCTTAACTATTTCATTTCACAATTGTATCAAAATTAATTCCTCGAGTGCTTTAGTCTACTTTCCATCAAACATCTTGCAACTTTTTTCCTAATTTCTTCTCATTGCGCAGGGAAATTTCAACCTAACCTAACTTCTTCGAAAACCTCGTGCAATTATGCAATTATCTCTCATGTTCCATTTACGAACGAACATTTAATTTATTTCATTTGACAATCATATCAAAATTATCTCCAGAATTGTAATATTAATTCTTCGAATGTTCCATCCTACTTTCTATCAAACTTCAATCTCTCCTCTAATCTTCATTCACTGCACAGGGAACTTTGAACCTAACCTAACTTCTTCAAATACCTCGTGCAATTATGTTATTATCTACACCTATAGCCGTGTATACAGGATGTCTCATTTATGAATGAATATCTAAACCATTTCATTTGACAATAATATCAAAATTATCTCCAAAATTGCAACATTAACTCTTCAAATGTTCCACTCTACTTTTTATCTCGCAACTTCTCATCTAATTTCTTTTCACCGCACCTAACCTAACTTCTTCGAAATTGTGCAATTATCTATCACGCACACAAGGTGTTTCGCTCACTCACGAACATCAAATCCATTGCACTCGGCAATCGCATCGAACTCAACTCCAAAATTACAATCTTAATTCTCCAAATATCCCATCCCACTGTCCATCAAACATCTCACAACTTCTCCCGCAATTCCTATTCCTATCATAGACAACAGGCGAACCCAACAAACATTTCCAACCAGCCCCGAACCACCCAACACAATTCCTCTCACGTACTCGATGATTCCCGGCAACACGCAAGCTCGCAATAAGTCGACCATGCGCCTGCTCGCATTCCCTCCTGGGATCCACTGAACCAGCACACTACGTAGCAACCTCGTGGAATCGCAATTTTATCGCGTTTACGAATAATTCCCACGGACTATTCCTCTTCTTCTTTCCATCGAACCAAATCAAACTCTTCCAACCGGATTCTTCCCAACTCCTCGAGAACCATAAATCCAGCTCGCCTAATATCCCGTACACGATCGAGGCGCGCCTATTTGCATCTTAAACCGAATTTCAACGCAAGTAAAGTGTACAAATGACCAGCTCTCCTCGCAATGACACGCGGGTTATCGTTTGCTCGCGGTATTTCCGCGCGTTTCGACAGAGAGAAATGTCGAAGGAGGCGTTTTCTCATAGGTCGCGGTTCCACCGTGTTCCAGGGGATACATTAGTTTCACCTGTCCCTCTCTCCGTGCTCTCGAAACTCTTCGATACGCCGAGCCAGCGGATAAATGGGAAAGCGTCGAGGCTGTTGAAAGGCCAGTGATTTCACCCTCGTCCGGGGAAATTTTGCCCGTTTGTCAACCGGTAGAGCGAGAGAGAAGGAGGAGGTTGGAACCGCGGAGGCGAGAGGATGATTGTCTCGCGTTGGATGAAGAGGAATTGTTTCGACGATCCGCTGCAAGTCGATTAATGTTCGAATTTGGTTGAGGAGGTTATTTATCAGGATACCTCCTGTAGTGTATTAGAGTTCTGTAATTTCTTGGGTACCCTTGTGCTCCAATTGTAGAGATTAATTAGGTGAGTTGGTTTGGGGGAGAGTTAATCAACAGATAGATGTTCGAGATTATTCAAGATCTGATTTTGTTTATATTTTTAAAATAATAATTAATTCAATTATTAAAAGAGATTATTTTGTTAGGACACCCCTTTTTGAATTTTTTAGGGTTCGTTTGCTCAAATTATAGCGATAGGTATATTGATTGAAGCGATAGGTTTTTGAGATTATTTCAATATTAATTCTTCTCATATTGTTAATATAATAGCTCGATTAATGTCTAAATTTAGGTGAGGAGATTATTTATCGTGACACTTTTTTCACAGTATAAAAATTTTGTAATTTTCTGGGATCCTTTTGCTGAAAATTAATTTAAAAAAGAGTGTCGCAAACGATAGATGTTTGACATTATTCAATATCAATTCTTCTCATATTCTTGAAATAATAGCTCGATTAATGTCCGAATTTATTTGAGGAGGTCATTTATCATTATTCATTATTAAAGTTTCCTAATTTCTCGCGATCCCTTCGTTAAAATTACAGCGTGATAATTAAGAGACCAACTGAAACGATAGGTTCTCGACATTATTCAACATTAACTTCCCCTATATTCTTAATATAATAATTCTGTTAGTGTCCCAATTTAGTTGAAGAGATTATTTATCGGAACACCCTTTACACAGAATTATAATTTCATAATTCCTTCAGATCCCTTCGCTCAACTTGCGTTAATTAAAAGACTGACTGAAGCGATAGGTTTTCGATATTATTCGACGTTAATTCCTCTCATATTCTTAATGATATTAAGAATAATCGTAATATAATATTACTCAGTAATATTAATAATAATGTCCGAATTTAGTTGAGGAGGTCATTAATCACTATTCGTCGTTAAATTTTCCTAATTTCTCAGAACCCCTCTATTAAAATTGCAGCACAGTAATTAAGAAATTAACTGAAGCGACAGGTTTTCGACATTACTCAACCATAATTCTTCCCATATTCTTAACACTGTAACAACCATCAACGAAGACGGCGACAAAAAATTTCCATTCCGCGAGAGGAAGCGAGAGGGACGACTCTCTATCCTCGTCGTCAATCAAATACAATAATTGCGAAGCGATAGAAGCTTCTAGAAGAAACTAGATTGCGATCCGCGGTAGACTCGCGGTTTTACGCGGGAGACTCGCGGTTTTATGCGGGAGACACGCGGTTTTACGCGGGAAAACACAGCGATGCGTCTTGTTGATAAGCCGCGCTTCATTAGCAACGCTCAGATATAAATACCACGGCCGCGGACGCAGCCCAGCATTCGTGCTGTACTCTGCTGGGAGAGAGGTCGGCCTTCAGAGTGGGAGAGTACGAAGCCTAACTTTCGGACGCCCTTACAGCACGGGAGAGTACGGGGACTGACACCTGGGTCACTCTCTGGAGGAGAGAACGGCTGGACTATCCGCCGGTCGCCTCAGAGAGGAGAATACAGGGAGGGTTCCCGGACGGCTGAGGAAGCTCGGACAGGATTGCTTAGTACTTCTGGTGGTATGGAGAGAACGGCTGGACTATCCGCCGATCGCCTCTGAGAGAGGAGAGTACAGGGAGGTTACCCGGACGCCTGAGGAAGCTCGGAGAGGATTGCTTAGTACTTCTGGTGGTATGGAGAGAACGACTGGACTATCCGCCGATCGCCTCTGAGAGAGGAGAGTACAGGGAGGTCAGCCGGACGCCTGAGGAAGGTCGGAGAGGATTGCTTAGTACTTCTGGTGGCATGGAGAGAACGGCTGGACTATCCGCCGGTAGCCTCAGAGAGGAGAATACAGGGAGGGTTCCCGGACGGCTGAGGAAGCTCGGACAGGATTGCTTAGTACTTCTGGTGGCATGGAGAGAACGGCTGGACTATCCGCCGGACGCCTTCCAGAGAGTAGAGTACAGGAGACTCACCGGACGCTTCCCACAGTAATTGTTATAAATCGTTTTATCCGTTTCGTTAATATTGTAACGGGAGAGTACGGCTGCTTAAAGCCGGACACCTGAAAGCAACAGCTCGAACACTGCATTGATTTGTTCGAAATTATTTCGTACCAAACATTTAACATGCATCGACGAAAGATAAATAAACCTTTTGTGTGTTTTTCCCAGATACCAAAGAATATCCTTGCATTCCATAAAATCCTACTACAACACATTTTTATTAATGTCCAAATTTACTCCAGGATGTTATTTATCAGGAGACCCTTTATACAGTATCAAACTTTCCTAAGTTCTCATAATCCCTTTACTAAAATTACACCGCAACAATTAAAAAACCAACTAAACCGTTCCCTAATACGACATCCACGCAAACAACACTTCTCCCAAATAAAGCAAAATGTCAAACAACACGTGGCAACATTTTTCACCGTTCCCCCCACCCCGCTAAACTCGACTTCGGGCAAACCATTTCTCTTTACACAGTAGCTGAGCTTCGAAATAAGGAGACCCGTCTTCCATGCGGGTCAGGATACCGGAAGTCGGAGCCAGTAAGAGTGCATCGCATCCGGGTTCACCTGGCAGAGCGATGGTCGGGTTGACGCGTCGAAAATTTATGATTCCTCCGTGATGGGTAGGGTCTACCTACTCCGATAGAAGACGGTGATAATGAAGTTTCTTCGCGAGCAGAGACAGAAAGGCACGAGGAGATCACGCCCTACCCAGAGCTACCGAGAATCGATAGCAAGAAGAAAAATTCGTTTTCCCAGCCAGCTGGCCGATTTTCACCAAATTCTTTCGCATCAACGACCACGAAATTTACGGGGAATCATTTTCGACGAGTCAACGGTGTTTCTGCCGGCTCGTATCACGTATCCTTCGCCTCTTTCCGCTTGACGCATGGCCTTGTCTGACAGCCTACAGCGAATAAATTGTTTTTCCCTCTGTCAGAGGAACTTCCTACGTGACGACACCTCTGTCAGCTTGGAGATATTTTTTTTTTACCCGGGGAATTGGACGGTGTTGTAATCATTTACGGAATTTCGTGCTGGATTAAAAGCCGGAGATTTCGGCGATGGGAGATATTGTTGAAACCTGATTTCCTTAAATCGACGCCGTTTCAAAAGCTGTGTGACAGAGGAATGGAAAATTTGGAGGGAAAGTTAGAGATAGTTGTACCTTTAGAATTCTTCAATTTTCATCCTGTCAAACGCCCAATTCTCCCATTTCTCAATTTTTCCTGCGTCAAATAGCGGTAGCTTCGAATCTTTCAAGTCGGCAACGAGGCTGAATCAGAAAACTCTGAAAAGCTTTATTTCACTGATCGAATAGAAAATTTGGAGGAAAAGTTAGAGATAGTTGTACCTTTAGAATTCTTCAATTTTCATCCTGTCAAACGCCCAATTCTCCCATTTCTCAATTTTTCCTGCGTCAAATAGCGGTAGCTTCGAATCTTTCAAGTCGGCAACGAGGCTGAATCAGAAAACTCTGAAAAGCTTTATTTCACTGATCGAATAGAAAATTTGGAGGAAAAGTTAGAGATAGTTGTACCTTTAGAATTCTTCAATTTTCATCCTGTCAAACGCCCAATTCTCCCATTTCTCAATTTTTCCTGCGTCAAATAGCGGTAGCTTCGAATCTTTCAAGTCGGCAACGAGGCTGAATCAGAAAACTCTGAAAAGCTTTATTTCACTGATCGAATAGAAAATTTGGAGGAAAAGTTAGAGATAGTTGTACCTTTAGAATTCTTCAATTTTCATCCTGTCAAACGCCCAATTCTCCCATTTCTCAATTTTTCCTGCGTCAAATAGCGGTAGCTTCGAATCTTTCAAGTCGGCAACGAGGCTGAATCAGAAAACTCTGAAAAGCTTTATTTCACTGATCGAATAGAAAATTTGGAGGAAAAGTTAGAGATAGTTGTACCTTTAGAATTCTTCAATTTTCATCCTGTCAAACGCCCAATTCTCCCATTTCTCAATTTTTCCTGCGTCAAATAGCGGTAGCTTCGAATCTTTCAAGTCGGCAACGAGGCTGAATCAGAAAACTCTGAAAAGCTTTATTTCACTGATCGAATAGAAAATTTGGAGGAAAAGTTAGAGATAGTTGTACCTTTAGAATTCTTCAATTTTCATCCTGTCAAACGCCCAATTCTCCCATTTCTCAATTTTTCCTGCGTCAAATAGCGGTAGCTTCGAATCTACCCGGACGCCTGAGGAAGCTCGGAGAGGATTGCTTAGTACTTCTGGTGGTATGGAGAGAACGGTTGGACTATCCGCCGGTCGCCTACCAGGAGAAGTGCGGGTGGACTCTCCGATCATACGCGTATCACTTGAATATTGTGATAGGAGAGTACGAGAGCTATACCTGGGTCGCTCGTGGAATGGAAAGAACGGCTGGACTATCCGCCGGACGCCTTCCAGAGAGTAGAGTACAGGAGACTCACCGGACGCTTCCCACAGTAATTGTTATAAATCGTTTTATCCGTTTCGTTAATATTGTAACGGGAGAGCACGAGTGCTTAAAGCCGGACGTCCAAAAGCAAAAGCAACAGCTCGAACACTGCATTGATTTGTTCGAAATTATTTCGTACCAAACATTTAACATGCATCGACGAAAGATAAATAAACCTTTTGTGTGTTTTTCCCAGATACCAAAGAATATCCTTGCATTCCATAAAATCCTACTACAACACATTTTTATTAATGTCCAAATTTACTCCAGGATGTTATTTATCAGGAGACCCTTTATACAGTATCAAACTTTCCTAAGTTCTCATAATCCCTTTACTAAAATTACACCGCAACAATTAAAAAACCAACTAAACCGTTCCCTAATACGACATCCACGCAAACAACACTTCTCCCAAATAAAGCAAAATGTCAAACAACACGTGGCAACATTTTTCACCGTTCCCCCACCCCGCTAAACTCGACTTCGGGCAAACCATTTCTCTTTACACAGTAGCTGAGCTTCGAAATAAGGAGACCCGTCTTCCATGCGGGTCAGGATACCGGAAGTCGGAGCCAGTAAGAGTGCATCGCATCCGGGTTCACCTGGCAGAGCGATGGTCGGGTTGACGCGTCGAAAATTTATGATTCCCCCGTGATGGGTAGGGTCTACCTACTCCGATAGAAGACGGTGATAATGAAGTTTCTTCGCGAGCAGAGACAGAAAGGCACGAGGAGATCACGCCCTGCCCAGAGCTACCGAGAATCGATAGCAAGAAGAAAAATTCGTTTTCCCAGCCAGCTGGCCGGTTTTCGCCAAATTCTTTCGCATCAACGACCACGAAATTTACGGGGAATCATTTTCGACGAGTCAACGGTGTTTCTGCCGGCTCGTATCACGTATCCTTCGCCTCTTTCCGCTTGACGCATGGCCTTGTCTGACAGCCTACAGCGAATAAATTGTTTTTCCCTCTGTCAGAGGAACTTCCTACGTGACGACACCTCTGTCAGCTTGGAGATATTTTTTTTTTACCCGGGGAATTGGACGGTGTTGTAATCATTTACGGAATTTCGTGCTGGATTAAAAGCCGGAGATTTCGGCGATGGGAGATATTGTTGAAACCTGATTTCCTTAAATCGACGCCGTTTCAAAAGCTGTGTGACAGAGGAATGGAAAATTTGGAGGGAAAGTTAGAGATAGTTGTACCTTTAGAATTCTTCAATTTTCATCCTGTCAAACGCCCAATTCTCCCATTTCTCAATTTTTCCTGCGTCAAATAGCGGTAGCTTCGAATCTTTCAAGTCGGCAACGAGGCTGAATCAGAAAACTCTGAAAAGCTTTATTTCACTGATCGAATAGAAAATTTGGAGGAAAAGTTAGAGATAGTTGTACCTTTAGAATCTTCCCACTTTTCAATTTTTTCCTGTGTCGAATACCTTTGCTGCGAGCATTGAAAAATAGGGGTGGTTTCGAATTTTTCGCGGAGCATTCCTTCGGGTCGTCGACTAGGCTAAATCAAACACTAACGAAATGAAATTGACTCTTTCGAAACATGGACCTTCGTCGAAAAGCTTCATTTCACCAACAAAATTGACACGTGAAAAAAAAAAACACAATAGTGTATCATACTCAGTTTCCCCAAATTAGTTTTAAAGAACACGCTTAAAACAGAGCGCAGTTTTCCGCACTTTGCCCACCATGAATCATTTCCCCCTAGGATCGATGAACGTTAACTCGAGGCAAGCACAAGCTCTCCTTTGCACCTCGGACAACTCGATAAGTGCAATTAATCTCTGGGGCGTGACATTAATAGCACGACGGCGGGATTAAAAATTCCTAATAGCCTAACACGATGGGCCGACGATGAACTCGTTCAAGAGCTGAACGCCGGGATTGATTAATTGCCGGGACTTTGTTTCCAAGTGAATCCATCGCGCGGTCGTTCGTGCGGCAAGATAACGCACCTCTTTCCTCTCTTGCCCAGCGAAATCGATGGAACCACCCGAATCGCGTGAGCTCCGCCACCGCGTCTCCCCCTCGCTCTGTCGATTCAGTTTCCGTGGGATCGAGTTGTCGAATCTCCTTCGATTCGTCGGCGAGCCTAGCGTTAATCCCCCACCGAAGCTTCGGGCTTGGTGTGTACGCGAGCGGAGTAATTAAATTTCCTTTTTGCGCCGCGTCCGTGTAGGCTGAACAGAGAGAAACCTTCCGGATAAATGGAACGCATTAAACGTAATGATATTCCGGTAGGTCTACCAGAATTCACGATTAAAATAACGAATCTAAGCTATGAGCGACGCTATCGTCGAGGTAAAGAATTTTCTCTCTACGTCGAGACGTACGATAATCGTGCCGCAGGGCCAGTCATACGTGTAAAACAGTTGTATTTTCCCGGCGAAGTGTACACCAATCGCCGTCACTATCGATCTTAATAAATCGAGGTGAGAACGTTGAAACGGCGTTCCTTCGGCCACCTGAAATCTCAAGAATAAATTCAACTCGTGTGAGACACGCGAAACACTGACTTCGATAGAGAATAAGAATCGCGTCACAGCACTATGAAATTACGACGGTTGAAGGGAGTGGAGAGAAGACTGTCTACTTCGCAGAGCCTGGAAAGGATCGTTAAAGACGTTCCTCGAACACGTCAAACAGTGTAAAGTAATTTTTACCCAGAGGGTAGATTCGATTTTATTGAGAGTGGATAACGAACCTCGCTATGGTCAATACGTTCGCAATAACGCTTTGTCGGTGTTAAATTTATCCCTCGCTCACTCTTCTCCACAGGATGGTGCATATAATATCGCAGGAAAACAAGGCTGGAAACGGAGAAAAGGAAAACACATCGACGTGTCCGCAAACGGCGATAAATCAAACGGAAATCGAGCGCGAAATGGAAGCCATTAAAATACAAGGGTCGCGCCATTCGTTCTGCTCTGTCATTTTCGAGCCGATCGAACTCACCAAGCCAGTACAAACATTCCGAAACGATCGCGTTTCGGTTGCAAGGTGGCGCCTGCCGACGATCGATGCAAGATTAAAGGGAAGAGAGTGGTGAATTTTACGCGTGTAAACAAGTATCGTAATAAAGTTGAACACAGACCGCGAAGTTTCTCCGATAGTTCAAACGAAAATTTCACAGGTTTCTCTCCTCTCTCGTTCGACAAAGCCAGAGAAAAGCTGCTCGTAATCAGCTTTATCCCTTCTTTCCTGCTTGTTACACGATGCACAACGATTGTTAGGGAATTTCTTCGATCCTCCGTTAACCACTTCCGCGTCAAACAGACCGTAGTTTCTCGTCGGAGTCGATCGGAATAAGGTAAAGCTGGAGAACGGTTCGGCGGGCTGATCAGGCACGGACCTATTCTACTGCGATCGACGGGGAGCAGCGCGCGCCAGTAGAAGTGGCGCGTCATTGATCAAACAAGGGTGCCTCGTTTTTTCGTCAGCATCGTGATTCGACGTTTTTCCTTCGCAATATCGACGACATGATTATGTTCACAAAGTGACCGTTCTCTCGGATGATTAATGGAGCTTGCAACGCTCTAGGAATACATATTCCACGAAAGAAAAGTAACTAGCTTAAGACAGATTACTCGTTGGATATTAATTTCACAGTCTCGACAAATTCTCCGAGCCAATCCATAATTGCTCAATTATCCAACGGTGTCTCCCCAGAAGGCACACATAATCCCAAGGAAGACTCTGTAATTTTTAATAGCAGCTTCTACCGTCGTGTTCAACGACGTTCGCCGTTCGTCTTCGAGAAGAAAACTGCAAGGAGCAGAGTGGAGAAAGAAGGAAGGTTCGGTGTTGTTAGCCGGAGAAAGGATAGAACCGACGCTCTAATTCGTGCCGTAAATTTTTGACAACGGCCGGACGCCAAATATTTATCTTGCATTGTGCGAGCGAGCGAGCGGACTAATGGCGCGCGGCAGTTGCACGCTCGGTCGCGCTCGGAACAGCAACGAAAGGGGGGAGAAAGAGAGAAACAGAGGGAGAGAAGGGGATCGGAAAATATAAACTGCGCGACGGCCAGCATTTCATCGGGGATTAGATCTCGCGGCCAGCCAAACCACATTCATTCTCGTTATCCCTCCGCCTCTGACCCACGGAAAGCCTCCAGAAATCGGCCCCCTCCGCGCCTTAATCTCCGCCCAACCGCCGCGTCACGGCTGAAAAATTGAGGAGCCGCGGCCAACCAACGGACGAATGTATTGCGACCGGTGTTGGGACGAGGAAACGCTGAATAACCGATCCCTCATACCCCCGGTGAACTTGTGCTCCTCTCGAGAGATTAGCTCTATTACTTCAAACGAAAACTCGGAATGTTTTTATATCTCCCTCTCTGGTCGAATTCATTTCCCCACATCCTTTGATTAAGCAGTTCGTAGTCGACGATCGTTATTCGATTGCACGAGGGATCTATCGATAATACTATCGCGAATGAGAGGCGTTCCTTCGATGTCTATATTTTGCAAATTTTAAGGTTAGATGCTATTCGGTAGTTACTTAGAATTATTTTAAGGTTCGTATCACTCCCTCTCATCATTCACTCTATTGGCCAAAAAAGGCGAATTTCGCCCTCAAAAATAGAAGATCGCCAGAGACAATAGCTAGCGACGTTTAAACATTTACATACCGAAGGTTCGTCGAGAAGTCAGCTAGGACTTGGCGGAGCAGTCGGAGATAAGAAAGACGCGTTTATCGAGTGACAAATAGTACAGAGAGAAAGACCGAGCGGGGATCTCGAAAATTTCACGATCTTGAGAGATTAAGCGAAGCCAAAAGCAGGGCGACGCCGAGAGTCTTGCCAACTTGATTTTCTTCCATCCGACGTGATAATTTTACTGGAAGAGACAAAGGGTGGCAAAAAGTTTCGCAGCACTGTCTCCGATTGTCACCGTTCGAGGGTGTGGAAGAAAAGTTGCTAAAACTCCACGGATGATGTATAGACCGTGGAGGAAATCGTGTCGCCTGTGTTACGCGAATCTCTTCACCTCGGTGTACCGGCAATAAAATTAAAATTAATCGTGTATCAACTCCGGTGAAATCTTCCAGGATGTTTGCGAATTAATTCACCGCTCTTGTGCGTAATCCTCTAATTAGCCGACGACAACAGACTCTCTCTCTCTCTCTCCCGGTCTCTGTCTCTGTTCTGGCAAACGTAAGCGTCTGAATTGTTGAACGAGAGGAGACTCTCTTGGAAGAGAACGGGATATTCGGACAAAAGTGCAAGTGGCGCTAGTTGTGCCAGCAGTTAGCCAAGGAAAACAATTTAATCCAATTTGCCGGGGGCTCGGAAAGGCTGGAACACAAGCAGCGACGAGAAGAACAATAAAAGCGGAAACCGCGAACAACGAGAAGAGGCAAGTTCAAGTTCGTGTATCCCGGAGGAACGCAGATGAGGTTGGAATTGGCGGTAATTAGTCCTATAACGCGACAAAGTGAACCGTTGTACTAGAGGGAACGCCGAGTAAAGAGTGGTAGGTGTAGAAACGAAGGGTTGAAGTATGAAATGGACAGAATTTAACTCTCGCACAGCGAATGGCGTGATGGTAGCATGCATAGTGGATGTCGGGTCAAATATG
>NW_017100140.1:210753-217884 GCF_001263275.1 Habropoda laboriosa | reverse complement strand
GACACTAAAGCGTCCTTCGTACGCGCCAGAATCCCCATTTTTTAAGTTTTGCTAGACATTATATTATTACCGAGGCTTACACCCGAAAGCCTCAATAATAATTACGCTCCGGGCCGTGAAAACCATAAATCTTCGATTAGGCATTATATCTATTATTGAAAATTATGCAAATATCCTATGACTAAAATATCAGGCGTATGTATAATATAAGAAGAGGAGAATTGTGGCTCTGTTTCGGATGCTCATTGAAACAAGAGACAAAAAGCCGGGTCAATTGTGACCCGGCATTCTGCAGCGCCTTAATAGAGCAGGAGAAAGTCAGAAAGTGAGAAAATAGGCAGTTGGCGGAATTTCCAGGTGAACCTGATCCCGAAGACTGCCATTCTTCCCTGGTTTCAACTATGGAAGTGCCTCAACCCGCGTGAAAATAAAGTTTCAAGGAGACAATGCGTTCCGCGAGTGTTTACCCTGCTCTCGATCGATCTAGAATGGCTTTTCGGTGTAGCCACTCAGCAAGCACAACATTCTTGCTCGCAAGCCACCGATGCACCAGCCTGGACTCGATATAAATTAGCCACTTAAGTAGCTTCTCGAATTTTGATCGCGGCGAACAGACATCCTCCGAAGAGAAAGACGAATGGTTACGTCCTCGTTATATTTTATTTCTGGCCACGAATGTTCCGTGATAGATCGATTTCATCGGAGGATCTCGGGCCACTTTCCACCGAGAAATCTTCGATTTTCCGCGTAATGGCCAAGTGACGGGGTGGCTCTTCAAGCGTTCGCTACAGAACAAGGGACGTTGATGCTTAAAGAGGATAGATTCCGAGGAAACTAAGGGTTACACTCACGAAACGACTCGATTCCATCGTGGAAAGCGGAATTTTAACGACGACGGGCTGTTTCAACCGGAGTACAAGAGAATTTGCATCGTAAACGTTGAAATTCAACGAACTCGAAACAATTTTCTATAATTGCTCCTTTTTCCTTTTTTTCCTTCGGTCATAATTGACATTTTCCTTTCATCGTTTATATCGAACTGATAAAACTATCAAATGTTCAGAGAGGCCAGAGTTCACAGGGTTCGTGACGTGTCGAATTAATTTTCGATCGTCGCGATTCCACTCGACCGAACTGAAACCTGAAACTGTACGAAACAGAGGGCCGCTCGTTATTTTCGCTGCGCATCGATATACAGCCTGATTAATAATCCGCCACTCGTAATTGCCGGTGTATTGCATATTAACGTGCCGGCCAAGGGGCACTGTACCGATTAAACGGGCAAACACGATTAATCGTATTTAACGTTGTAGATAATAGACACAGGGATACGGAAGCAATTGCTGTTAGACGCGTCATATTGCTAGGTTTATTGCACCGAGTCAAGTGTCTCGATAGACAATCCTTATTTAACGCGTCTCCTGCAAATTGGAAGATCACCAATAGAGGTGTTCCAAGGTAAACCGAAGTTTCTGTGTCAAACAGACCGCGAAGACTTCGGTAGAACAACTTCGACATTTACTGGATCACTTCGCCATTCCAAAGATTAACTTAGACTCTCGACTTGACCGCTAAATCAGCTTGTATATTAAATTGTACAGTCCTCTATGCACGAAATTTCTGAAATTTCACGATAAATTTATTAATCACAGTGTTTCATAAAAAAAGTAGTGCTTCACTTCTCGAAATCCTGAAAAAAACGATTCAGTGACAGAACTTCGAAATTTAGTCTTCTACACTAAAGATTTCTTAAATTTTTAAATGCTTCGTTTAATTGACACACCAGGTGCGAGTTTCTTTAAAGTCTGAAAGAAGCGATTCGGTGACAGAAAAACTTCGACACTTACTAGATCACTTCAACCTTCCAAAAATTAGCCTCGACTCTCAATTTGATCAGCTTCTATATTAAATTACACAGTTTTCTACACAAGAAATTTCTGAAATTTTCGTTAAATCTATTAACCACAGTGTTTCATATAAAAAACTGTCCACCCAAATTTCTCCAAAGCCTCAACGAAGCGATTCAGCGGTGGAACTTGGAAATTTACTATTTAGATCGTTTCACCATTGCAAAGATTACCTTCGACTCTCAAATTCACCACTAAATCACCTTCTATATTAAACTACACAGTCCTCTACACACAAAATCCCCAAAATTTTCAAATAAATCTACCAAACACAGTGTTTCATATAAAGAACGGTCTTTCACTTAAATTTCTGCAAATCCTGAAAGATGGGACTCGGCGAGCCACGGGCATTTAACAATGGCGGTTCGTTAAATATCCAGCCCAGAGGATGGTTCTAGTCTCCATGAATATTTCAGGCTGGCGCACTCATCCGCCCGTGGATCATATCCGGCGTGGAGATACGTTGATCGATGTTAGAAGGAGCCTGGCCTGGGTCCGCCCACACCGAACACGCCGGCAATTTTCCTCTATTTATATTTTACCAGGACGTTCATCCACCTATAAATAGCGAGGAACACGGGGATAACGTCGGCCACCAGGCTACACACTTGCTCGCGGACGCGTGCAACACGCCGCGACAGCACGAGTTCCGCGCACGTATTCAAGCGGAAACGTCGGTCAAAGACGGCCAGTCACGCCAACCTGTGGGTCCTCGGCTGATAGCCGGTTTGGTAACTACCTGCACGTACGTTCACCCCCTTGCACACCGGCTTACAGGGTTTCTCAAGTTATTTTAGACTTGGGTACGCTTGATTTTTACAGTTTTCACCTGTTCTCGGGATTTCTTTTCCCTAAGGGTTTCAAGCGGATTTTTATAACTGTTCGATAACTGTAATCGTACAATACTGTATAATTGTGATTAATTCATTGGCACTAGCAGCGAAATTGTGATTTTGCAAATTAAAAGTTTGAAGCTAATTCGAAAAATAGAAAAAAAAAATAATAATTATAACTTATTGACTGCAATAGTAAATTAATTTTTTGAATTCCAAGTTCTTAAGTAATTGGAAAAATGAGAGGAAAAAAACAACGACTCGTTGGCAGCAGTAGTAAATTAATTTTGGAAATTCCAAGTTCCTATCTAACTGGAGATAGAAAAAAACAAATTACGACCCATTGACAGCGGTAATGAATTAATTTTTGAAATTCCAAGTTCTTAACTAATTGGAAAAATTAGAGAATAATAATTATGATTCATTGATTGCATTAGTGAACTAATTTTGGGAATTCCAAGTTTGTAACTAATTGAGAAGATTGGGAGAAGCAATTATGATTCATTGATTGCAGTAATAAACTAATTATGCAAATTTCAAGTCTGAACTACAATAATTGGAAAAAAAGACAAACGAGAACACCACTAGTGGCTGAAAGTTTGATCCTTCGTCGATTATCGATTCACATCAATATTCAATTTGCAAACAATTTTCTACGGTCTTGCAATTAATTTCACAGTGATCAGAAGAAATTCACTTCGTTTCTCTAACATTTATCCAGAAACTCTTAAATTTCTATCTTTATTCTACAAATCCTCGCGTAACTCGCAATGCACAGTACAAGTATCGCGAAAAAAGGCGCCATTCTCAAGTTAACAAAAAAGCGAAACAGAAACTGAAGTACAGAAAATTTAAATTGCAAGGCTGCGAATCCTCAGCGTTAACCTCAGTTACGGGCCCCAAAGATTCCGTTTGCCCCGCTTCTTCCCCAACAGTCCTGTCGAGTTTCGTGCAAAGTGGATACGGCCGTTCGTGATCAGACTCCGCGATATTCACGTCCCAGTCAACCTTCCAGTCAAACTAATCCTACTTAAATCGTGATAAGAATATTTGGACACGATCTCGCGATTACTCCTATCTACCGTAGCACAATTACACCGATCGCAATAAGACTAGCTCTCCCTTAGCTGCACCGAAGAAGGTCTCTTGGAACGGCTAATAACCGTATATACAAAGTGCAACGATCCTCTCTGTAGTTTGAACCCTTGCCTCAACCCTTTGCGGTCCTACGTCGAATTTGACTCGACTTAGCAATTTTTGCCTTCAGATATTATACAATGATACATCATACACGATAATAAACCAATTTTTATGCATTCATATTAGAGTGAAAGTTAATATTTTGTAACTAATGTTACGCTTAAATATCGAAATAAAGGCTGTGGAGGGTTTTGAGCGCTCTGCCTTTGCACTCGCGTCCTTGGATTATTGCACTCTAATGTGCCGTCTACAATAACTCGAAGGACCACCCAGAAGAGTTTCTACTTTTCTGAGACTGTATTGTTTCTGTGGGCCTAGCCTGTTTGCTGGGCTTGCAGAGTTAGGACTTCGCTCTATCGTTGCTCAGAGATAACTGACTTCGCAAATCGATGACGCTCGTCGACTTGCCGCTGCTAATACTAATTTCTTCCGATTGGCTGTTTTCCTGCTTCTCGAAAACACCAATCGGCGTGTAGAAGATGCATCGCGACACCCTTCTCTTGCGCCCTTAACGCGCGTTTCCTTAGAGAGGGGGTGGCGATGTCCTTTGTCAAATTGACGAGTGTCTGGCAACAGCGCGGGAATTCCTCCGAGTTCGTCACCTCGGTCCCTTGACCGTTACACGCTGACTCGTGACTCACCCCTTCGGAAGACCCATTTTTTATGGCAGGGCTAGGTTATTGAGGACGAGGGAAAGCGCCTTAGAGGCCAGAGGGTTGTAAACCCAACTTTCTCTCGCCGGGACGTAATTTTTACTAAAATTACATGCTGCCAATTATCAAAGTCCCATTCTCAAAAATAACCGTTTCGGCACGTCCGTGCCATAAACCGCTGCGCAGACAAAGGCAAATTACACGGTACTGCACCGCACTGGCCAAATGATTGCGGACTAAGTGGACTATTCGGAACGCAAAGGATTAACCCTCTACTACCGAGGCGCAGTCTCGGAGACTTCTTTTTGTTTTCTTCCATTCTATTTAGAACTCGACGTTATTACCCAACCGCTCTATTCTATAACGTTCATTAGGAAAATGTGTAATAAAGGTAAATCAGTAAGAAATGTTCTATATTTACGTGTAAACTAGCTGGAAGCTGAGGAGTTTCGTAGACTCCAAAAACGGTGCCTCGGCGGTAGAGGGTTAAAGGTATTAAAAGCGGGTGTAGCAGAAGAATCGGATAGGAAGGATATTAGGAGGGGCGCAACAGCTTGCCGTCTAGCAAAGAAAAACCAGCGCCACTTGTCCCAGGCGCTCGTTTGAGAAACGCTGCTCTATTGTGTATACCTGGCGGGCTCGTAAACCTTGGCAGGCTTGAGTGCACGCAGCCCAGCTGCTGGTGCCGTGCTTCTAGCTACCAACGAATTAGGAAAGAAGAACCTAGAGAGAGAGAAAAAGAGGAGTCTTCTCTTCTCTTTTGCCCTAACCCTTGTTCAAGAGCAAAGAAACACGAGGCGCACACGTCGTGGCCCATTGCCAGCGGCTTCTCGGCCAAGAAAAATTTTTATAAGGAGCCACACTCTTCCTCTTGACGCCTCTAATCGCGGCGTTGTTCCGTGCAAATTGATATGAGCATGGGTGATCATCGACCGTGTGACATCGTTACGAGGCTCGTGATCGTTTCGAGGTTGTGGGGTGATAAAGGTTTTCGGGGATTGATGGGTTGTAGTTGTGAATATTCGAGAGAGTGTTTAGAGCGGTACTTGGACCAGAGAGACAAGCGCGTGAATGTTTAGCCTAGACAGAGCGATGGCTGCGTGAAGGAAGAATATTTGAGCTAAGGCGATAGTTTGGAACGAGAGCGTGAGAGAATCGAGTGAACTACCGAAAAATTTGGCGGTTTGAGAATGTCCGCGTAGAGTGGAAGAACTGGAAAAAGCGCGAAGGGTTGAAGGAAAAGATAGCGAGGGAAGGTATTGGGCGTTTTGTTCTGGGTCTCCTGGTAGACTCGTCAGTAAGGCTTACTAGACACTAGGGAGGGACTGGAAGAACTCAGGTCAGAAGTTGTATATATACAAACAAGAGCCTTTTCGAGTACTAGCGAGAACTCGTGGTTAGTCCGTCCCTCTGGTGGCAGAGCGTAGGAAGCTCGCTACAAGCGTTTAACCGGAGAGGTAGACGCGTGAACGAAGAGTACTTGGAACAGAGAAATAAACGTGTGATTGGTAGAGTTTGGGCACTTTTAGGTAGATAAGGGTGTCTACGATGTTTGGTCTATAATTATGTCTTTTGATTCGGTACCTTCTGCACTCATACAGTAGGTTTCTCATAGACATTACCTGGCTGCAGAGGCTGCAGACTAGTTCTTCCCTCCTTTTCAATGGATACTCGTTGATGAGCTTTAAATGCCCAATTCTCTCTTTCCTTTTCTGTTCTTGTAGAGTTTTCTTCATTGATTGGTAGAAATTTTGTACAGGGTCGTAGATTATGATTCTTTCGGTCGTCATCCATATCTTGTTTCACTCTTCTCTTTCGAAATTATGAATTGATTAGAAGAGGTTTTGGTACAAAGTTCGTTTCTTGGTTTCATTTGTTAGCTATTATCATCGTCAAGTCTCAATCGTTAAATACACTCGTTATCGTTGCAAATTTCCCATTCCCGCAGCAGTCGAAACAGTAAAACGGAAGAGAAGGGATGTTGTCGTTGGAACCTCTTGAAAACGCACCGGCACACACTCTAACGGATTAACAGAGGTGGTCGGATTGCCAATGGTAAGTGAGTTTCGCTCGTCGAATTCGAAATGAATGCGAACACGCGTGCAGGAACGGTGGAGCGCAATAACGTTATCGGCCTCTGTTCGTATTGAATATCAACGTGCCCTCCCATTTAAGTTCCCCGTAACGAGTAATTTCGTCATTATCGCGCTCAGCCCGCTGTCGATTAAAGGGCAACAAGTTGCCAACGGTGGTGGTTCATTTATGCTTCACGCGGGGGAAAAACACTCTTTGTTCGGACGTGCGGCCCTAGTACGCGGTGGTATCGCTTGTCGAGGATTTATCGATGGCTTTAATCGAGTTCCATAGGGCAATCATAGATTCTGATTGCTGTTTAATAATTCGAACGCGTTCCGGGTAAACGCGAGGGCTAATAATAACCGTGTTGCCGTATAAACGCAACGCATGAAATACACCCCCTTTCCGTGGCTTTTCCACCAATTATTTATCAATACACACAGAATTATGTTAAATCACCTT
>NW_017100140.1:205165-210471 GCF_001263275.1 Habropoda laboriosa | reverse complement strand
ACACAATCAACCGGTAAATACCTCTCAAAATGCAAAAATATCCATGGTAAAGTAACCTATCAACATTCTTCCCGCTAATTGGAAATATTCATCCTAACCGAAACGAAACCGTACGAAAAAATCCAACCTTCGTCGAAAGATCCTCGTCAAACGAAACGACCCTAATTTTCACCGGTGAACGCGATCGATTCCAATCCTCTTACGAGAAGACCACCACCGCTCGCCCGCGAAACGGAATATCAGGATATCGCGTGTCTCGATTGACGTTCGAATGGAAGGAACGTCAGTGGACGGGATCACGCGAACCGGCGTGCTTCCTTACGCGTCTCTGCATGCAACACGGCGGTGCATTTGCACCGGGGGGGTATAAGCCCGGCGAACGCGTGCATATGGATGCGCATAATTACGAAAGTGATGTCGGGATCCTCTATCCAGGTCGTGTAAGGACGTACGTGTTTTCGCGTATCCGCTACGGCTAGACCCAGCGTTGGCGGCGGCGGGGGCACAACGACCAGCCAACGGTCCTTGATATGCAATGTTTAATGAATAGCTCTTCGCTCGCAGGCGAACAGGTACGCGAGTGCCAGGAAGCGAGGGAAGTTGACATCCGTGGAACGTACGGAGTTAAAACGCGGAATTATTCATGTAACGATTATTTTCCTACAGGTTGAATAGAAATTAACGCCGTTCTGTGAATAAATAAACACACGCACACACCTGCGGATAGGGGAGGGAACCGAAGAACAGCGCAACCGGGCCAATTAGAATGGAAACTTTTATATCGACGTTTGTACCGTTCTTTCTTTTCTTCTTTCTCTTTCTTTCTTCTTTAGCATGTAGCCTTTTATAGGGGTGGCGAGCACGAACAGTGTTATATAGTTCTGAGCAATAAAAGGTTATCCTTATTGCCTACGAAGGCACGGAGGCACTTTTTTTAATTGAACTCACGGCACTTTCGGGATGGGAGAAGAAACATTTTTCTTTGTTGCTTCTGCGGCGGATCAAAGATTTTATCGGGCTTTATTGTACAGGGTGTTTCGGAGACGCGTGGATGTAACTCGAGGGATGGACTCAGTGCGGTGAAATAAGAAGAAAAGTTCGTACGAACGTAAACCCGGTACGACCTTGTTTCCGAATTACAGCGGTTTATGTCTTCCAGTAATTCTTATCACCCTGCTTCTTTCAATTGTTTACAAGTAACGCTTCTTACCTCGTGCACGACTTTCTGCTCTGCTATGTAAACACTGTTTCGTAATTTCTTTCCATCACTTTAATACACGTTCTTGGTGGTAACAGCACGTATGGAAATTTGCTAATACATTTCATAACAATTTGAAGCTGCATAAGAAAATCATTAAATAACAGGTGTTGCGTCGTGGACCTTGATCAACTGTTATGACCAGGAGTCTGGCGCAGGTTGTTGATAGTTCTCGCTGGTTCGAGGTGGAATGAAACTTGGTTGTTGGTTGTTCGTTGAGGTAGATGGTTGATGAATGATTTGCTCTCGGATCGTTGATAGATGTTTAGTTGAGATTCGGTTATTCTTTTTTTCACGATTTGCATCGTGCACTCGTTGTACTGTTAATGCTCTGTTTTGAGGTGTGTAGATGTATATATAGGGATCAGGTTGGTTCTGATTGGTGGTTGTGTTATGGAGGTGGAAAATGTGGTGTGTTCGGCTATTGGTCGACGAAAACTGTGACCTTTTGGTAACGAATGTTTTATGGTCCCGAGTGTTTTTGGGATCTATTGTCTGAATGTCGCGCTAGTGAGTCCACGGGGGGTATATGGCGGTCTTTCGAACGTCGGCACCTCGGTCTGGCGGCCAAATGTAACTAAGTGGCTTATTACTATAATCCGCCGAACCGAGACTTCGTCGCGTCCTCATCAGGTCGCGACAACAGGCATCATACAAAAGGGGCTATAATTCGGAGACAATTTCTACGAAAATTACTAAATAAAAGGTATCGTGCAAAAAGGGCTACTATTCTTGGCTACAGTTTATACGAACTGTTTTTCTTACTTTACCGTACTGAATTTATCCTAACTGAAGTTACGCCCACATGGTTCGAAACACCCTGTACATCTTCGACGAGGTTTCACCTCTGTTACGAACACACGCTCTTCGCGCCACGGTGTTCCCTCGGAAGTCACGAAAGTAGGTTCACCCTTGTTTCGAGTGACACTCGATCGGCGGGGGAAGTTTGGAAATTTGCGCGAGCAAACGCACGCGAGTGTAGGGGTAATTTAGAACCCGGGGAGCCGGTGGCGTATATACCATAAAACTCAATATTTCCCCGGGTGCCCTAAAAGCGCGTCAGTTTAAAAGTTCGTAATCACCGCGGAGCAACGGTGACAAGCAAGATTAACGTTTAACGGCCATTCATCGCGGTCGCTCGCCCGCGGAAACTACCCGATGAAAAAGTTCCGACGTATCTTTTCTCAGCGTGAGCTTTTCCGCGACGACGAGGCGCGCGCCGAGCTTTATGCGAATCGAACAATGAGCAACTATTAAAATTCTCCGTTGGGTAGGACGTAATAACGCTGCGTATTAGACTAACGTGTCGTATTAATGTTGAAATTCTCTTTACTGGTAGCCATGTTTCTGTTGATACACCGGGTGTCTCGATTGTAACGAATATGTACATTATTTCCGCTAATGTTGAAAGTATAGTGAGACACCATCTCATGGTGTCACAAGTCGTTAAAATCGCCTTGATGGTGGCTATAACGTAGCGTTATAAAAAGTATATGTCAACGTCCGAAAGTATGTCAGTGATCTTCAAGGTAATCATGGAGGAACTCTTTTTTATCGTCGCTAAATTCTACTCCTCAACAATTTTCCCGTATTTTCACTGGCAGCAGAAATAACGTAGACGCAGGTAAATTATACCAGAAACAAGCTCTACAAAAATGAATGAAAACACGTGGAGCATAACTTCAATCAATGGAACAATCACAGAACGGCAAATCCCAAAAGCAAAGCGAACGTTCCACGAAAGTCTCTCCCCGGCCCCTAACCGAAATTTTCAATCTCTACCAGCCTCGTACTCTCCAGACTTTCCCCCCTGTTCTTTTTCTCTTAATTCACCTTGATTGCGGCTTGCACGTCCACGATAAACCGGAAACGGACTCTCTAAATCCATCCGAGAAACCAGCTGACTGATTAGCTTCGACCGTACACCGTCCGCTGCTATCCTATTTATTTTCGATCACGTTCCACGTTGATCAGAATTCGATCAACGGCGACCAAACCAAGAGAGAGAGAGAGTATCGAACACAGAGTACAGTAAGGGCAGAGAAAGATAGAGGAACACGACTCTCTGTCTCGGTTCGTTCGACCCGGTTGACTTTTTGCAGAGAGGCCAGAGGTCTCTCCGGTTCGACTCGTTCGCCATTGGCCGTTCCCGCGAGAGTTGCTTTCATAAATGGCCGAGCGAAAGTTTCCTTCGGAACGGGTAACTTTTAATTTCGAGTTGACGTTCTGCCTCGGCCCGGGCCTCGGCCACGGGCAAGAAGAAGGCCGGTTTAATAACCCGCCAGGTCCCGCAGCCGCGAGACCATAACTTTAAAAGCCGACCAAACGAAATTTCCACGCCCGTCCAACTTCTAGTTTGCCGCGCGATTTTCAGCCCCGGCTGGCTCGCTTACGCCTTCTATCAGACGCTCCTGCTACCGCCACCCGGGCGACGTTTAATCGACTCCATTTGCCGTGTTAGTCGCCTTTTCTTCTTTCCCCGTCGGACCTTCCCTCTCGTTCCATTTCACGCTGATTTCTGCTTTCGGAGATACATTGTGCTTCGTTGTGGAACGATGAATTACACGTGTGCACGGAGTGCTTGGCTAATTAGGTCATTTGGATGGGTTTGTTTTGGAACCTTTCTATGCAGAGCGTTTGGTCACTTAACTCATGCGTGAGTATTCATAACTGGTTATTTTATCGTGCAATTTTAGTAGTTTTCTGATAAAAAAAATTGTAAACTTGAAGCAAAGAGGAATAGGAAATATTGAAAGGATATTAGAATCTTTTACCAGCAAGATTGCAAAAGGATACTCGGTTATTGACGTAAGGGTTGATTTATATAGAGTGGACGTACGTTAGTAATCGGAGTACACGGTATTTTACGAGCAAGACCCTTTAACCCTTTCGCTGCGACAGATTTTAGTACGTAACGCGCGTGGCGGATTCAGATGTTCCACACCGACCGCAAAATCGTTTCTTTTGGCCGTATCCTTTTAAAATTTGTTTCACTCAGAGTGCAAAGGATAAAAGTAAGGCTTGAATTAATATGGAAGTGCGCCAAAATGCTCCAAAAACACAGTGCAAAGAAAATCTTTAAAGCGCCAATAGCAGTTAACGACACGATTAGGCCTTCCGAAATGAGAAGTCCTCTTCAGCCTTCCTTCCAGATCAATCTTTTGTACGCCAAAATATTCGTAATTTATTTCGACGTTGAAGTTTCTTTGATAAATGCTCCGAGAATGGTATCACTTCCCCCAAGGAAGATTGAGATCTCAAGACTTCACCCGAGTCTATTTTCTTCAAGATTAACGTCCGATTGACATTCGGCAAAAATTCTCACTTCACCTGTTTCATTTCACTGGAGGCATTATTCCGCTATACGCTTCTCCCATTTTTCCACGGAGCAGAGAAAATGAATTCCAAGGGAAATGTCTCATATTGTTACACGAGGCATTTGTCAGGCGATTTATCGGCGGCCGATCAGTCGGTGGATCGAGCGAAAAACGTCGAAATCATTCGACGAAATGCACGTCGGGATTTCTTCCCGATTCACCGGCCATTTTCTCGCTTAAGTACCTCAAGATGGCGTCCTATCTACGACACGATAGAGTTCCTATTACCTATTTTCTGCGCGATAAAGTGAACCGACGAAGTGAGCCCAAGGTGATCCACGTAGCTGCAAACACGAGCAACAATGGAAGAAATGGGAAGGTATTGTACGAGCAAGGAGTAATGGAAAATCGAGAGAGGTGGCAGAGGGGAGGGTAGGCGGGGTAGATTAACCGGTTTTCATTACGAATAATGGGCCCATCGAGTTCGATATTGCCACAGGAGGAGATATTTCAAAGTGATTTACGTCTCCATGATTTTTAATGAAAGGGGCGTTATCCGCTTTATTGAAACTGACCGAACGCCTGCACAGGCATTAACGATCAATTCCTCCCGTTCATAAAAACATTACTCAAATACCAGCCAAGTTTCGCGCGGATCGAACCACCTTTCCTGAGTACTTTGACAGAATAAGCAACCCTCTGGATCTACGTTAACTCACGTTCGATGGATA
>NW_017100140.1:181064-205143 GCF_001263275.1 Habropoda laboriosa | reverse complement strand
CTTCGAACTCGAGATACTGTAGGAACGTTGGGTTGGTGATAGGTGTTCTATGAAATTTATTGTAAAGAATAGTTTCAAGGATTAAGAGTTAAGAATAATAGTTATGTTGTCTCTGTTACTTTGACGCTTGAACTCTTCACTCTCGATGTTTTATCTCTGTGAAGTCTTCACTCTCAATGCTCTACAATTCTCGCGCTGTGACTCCAATTTCTTCTCTATTCCTCTATATCTCTAATTTCTTCTCTATTTCTCTAATTTCTTCTCTATTTCTCTAACTTCTTCTCTATCTCTCTAACTTCTTCTCTATCTCTCTAATTTCTTCTCTATCTCTCTAACTTCTTCTCTAATTTCTTCTCTATCTCTCTAATTTCTTCTCTATTTCTCTAATTTCTTCTCTATCTCTCTAACTTCTTCTCTATCTCTCTAACTTCTTCTCTATTTCTCTAATTTCTTCTCTATCTCTCTAATTTCTTCTCTATCTCTCTAATTTCTTCTCTATCTCTGCAATTTCTTCTCTATCTCTCTAATTTCTTCTCTATTTCTCTAATTTCTTCTCTATCTCACTAATTTCTTCTCTATCTCTCTAACTTCTTCTCTAATTTCTTCTCTATCTCTCTAATTTCTTCTCTATCTCTCTAACTTCTTCTCTGTCTCTCTAATTTCTTCTCCATTTCTCTAATTTCTTCTCTATTTCTCTAACTTCTTCTCTAATTTCTTCTCTATCTCTCTAATTTCTCTCTAGACTCAAACGCTCTTCATTCGCAAGGCTACCTCTTAAACATTTGCAATTATAATCCACTACCCCCAAAATATTCCCTCGAATCCCTCTAATAAATGTTTCACGACGCTGCAAACTCAGCCAGGTGGTCCGTTCCACACGGATTACCTGAGGAGGATCTTGTTCAAAGTCGAAGAAGGTATCCAACGCGATTTGTATAATTTCTCGATCGTCGTCCACTCGACCCCTCTTCAAATATTCGTCAAAGCGTGGCATTCGGCTGATTGCGTTCCCCGTGTCCGCCACACCACGGAAGACGACAGCCCTCAAACAGACTTAATCGTCGCGAGCCAGACGACCCAGCGGATGGATAATATTCGTTAGAAATTCTCAGTACATCCAGCCGTTCCATTTTCCAGAGAAGAGTGACGCGCGCGAGCGCCCTCGAGGACGACCAAGCCAGCTTCATTTGCCCCTCACACTCTCTCACTCTCGCGTTCGCAGCCACGTAGCCTTGCGAGGCTGCAGCATTTTCCACGCTCATCCGCCAAGGAAAACCCTTCGTCACGTTCGCTTTGGAGGACTCCTTTCCTCGTTATGCACAAAGACAAGGGGACAGAGGGTGGGGAGCGAACGCGGCGCTGCCTCTTCTCGCTCGTTCAGTCTCTTTGCGCGACGGTCTGCCACAGATGGACACTGTGGTCACGTCGTCCTTCGTCCACACCTCTTTTTCCACTCTTCCAGAAGTTAGGATTATCTCTTAGATCTACTTTTCGACATGGTGAGCTCGTCTGGATCGGTATCATTAATTAAGTCGAAGACGGAACATTTCGCTTCTGAGTAAAAAGCGCGGGTCATACGATTTTTAAAATGTTTCATGGGTGTGCTGGTTGTATTTGTTGGACTTTTACAATGAAAAAATGAACACGTCCTGTCTTAAGATTATTTTAACGAGGGTTGTAATATTGAATTAATGTATGTACGTACACTACCGGCTTATCGATTTGAAATCGATGTTGCGGAGATCGATAGTATTTTACCTTATTTCGATCGATTTGAACGAGGAAAAATTGGTTAAAATATTCTTAAAATTGCTAACTTTATTCTCGAAATTTTTGTATAACTTGTAATGCACAGTGATTCCAAACATTTGGCCGGTAGTGTATGTTCGGCCGCGCATCAGACCGACTGGAACCATTCAATTCACTAAATAGTCGACACGCAATTCAAAGGCCACCATATACCCCCCATGGACGAACCAACGCCGGGGTAAAAAAATGTATTCCTTTAGAAGTCTCTAAAATCACTTATAGCCATAAAAAATATCAGCACATCAACTATCAGAATATCGCCCTTACAATATTAATTTGTTGCGAGCGCACCGACACTCAGCTTTCATTCGGCAAACAGTCGAAACGTGAGTTCGAGTATCGTACAACGTAGATTATTAGACGTGTAGCTGCTTCGACGATAAAACAGCTAAAACAAGAGTATCATAAGCTTAACAGTCTAGTATATCCAGTGAATGATTTCGTCTAAGTCTTCTATCAGACACTGTACGATATCAGAATTTGATATCGGTGACTGCACGAGAGATTGATGCATGCGATGCAATATATCATTGCACAAAGTTACAAAGGAATGCTCACACACTCCCATAACTATCACTAAAACCCATTAAAGTGGCCAAAGAAAATAATTGAAGCTAACCCAACGAACTCACACCCCTCCAATTCTTGCCAAATGCAATCTTTGCACAATGCAGCCCATTAAAAAAAAAAAAAAAAATTCCAACAATAATCTACTTACACTTTGTACAGCGCGCCGTGTGTTGCCCGACGAATAAAGGGTTTCAAGTACACCTTTCAAGGGGTTAACGATTGAAAGTTCTCTAAATGTCGACGCAGTTTGTTTCACAAGGAAACTTAGCAACACTTCTCTAATCCCCTTAACGTCGGTCTGAAGTTGCCAGTCGGCCAGTAATTTCAACGGTGTTCCATTTCCCTAGCACCGAGTCAGATATACACATATACAGACGCTGAGAGAAACGACAAAGAGAAAAATTAAAAGTGCGCGAGGCTCCTGGAGGAGCACGACAGGCTGAAATATGTATACAAAACGAGAGAGCGGGGAAGTTGATTCGAAGTTGAGCGGATATCTGAATTGCAAATGTTTTATACACCGAGGCTGCAGTATTTTCTTGGCAGCGTCGAATGGAAAATATTTATGACGTCCACGATTTTTCTTTTCTCTTTTTTCAACCGACCCTGTCACCGACAATGCGCGCACCACCACACCAGCGATTCATTTCATTTCGCTAATTGAAAACTGACTGATTACCGGGCTCGAACGGTGGACGCGAAACCGACATTATTATCGATTCGATTTCCCGCTGATTAACGAGCGTGCATAGCCGTGACACACGCCGAATAAAACGCGCGCGTTTCACACGGAAACGGAAGAGGGTCTCTCTCTCTCTCTCTGTATAATTCGATTTAAAATCCATCTTGCGAAAGAGTTAACTCGTTAACTGGATAACTCGTTCGTTTCTTCGTTTAAGATCGCGGAACGAATTCCCATTTCCTGGTAATGATGCCTTAATTCAATCACCAGAGGAAGCACCCACTCGAGAGATTAACGTCGAGTCCTCTGTCTTAACGCGCCAAATACCACCGGCGACCGCCTTCAATCTCAGTGCTACCTTATCTTTCCTTCTTTATATTTCGGGTTACAGCGGATACACCCGAATTTGCGTGGAAATCGATTGACATTTATCGGGGAAAATTATGGAAAAGTGGAAATTTAAGGTTCTTGAATTAAGTATGTGATTGAAATTCTCATTTCAAAACGGAGAATTAGGGGAAAGAAATTTTTTTCTTAGACTCTCTGATTCTCGAGATATTCCAGGAAGTATGTGTTCAATCCCTAATATTGAGGTCTTCGTTTCACCCCTTAAATATCGATCACTGTCGAATATATTTTTTACAGGATTCAATCCTCCATTCTAAGACACAGAATTGGAAGTAAAAAACTTTTTCCAAGATCCTCTAATTCTCCAGGTATCCTAAAAAGTATGTTTTCAATCCCTAATATTAAGGTCTTCGTTTCACCCCTTAAATATCGATGACTGTCGAATATACTATTTATACCATTCAATCCTCCATTCTAAGACACAGAATTGGAAGTGAAAAATTTTTTCCAAGATCCTCTAATTCTCCAGGTATCCCAGAAAGTATGTTTTCAATCCCTAATATTAAGGTCTTCGTTTCACCCCTTAAACATCGATGATTGTCGAATATATTTTTTACAGGATTCAATACTCCATTCTAAGACACAGAATTGGAAGTGAAAAATTTTTTCCAAGATCCTCTAATTCTCCAGGTATCCTAAAAAGTATGTTTTCAATCCCTAATATTAAGGTCTTCGTTTCACCCCTTAAATATCGATCACTGTCGAATATACTATTTATACCATTCAATCCTCCATTCTAAGACACAGAATTGGAAGCGAAGAAAAGTTTTTCCTAGGACCTCTGATTCTCGAAATATTCCAGGAAGTATGTCTTCAATCCCTAACATTGAGGCCATTATTTCACCCCTCCAACATTGCCAATAGTCAACAAAAAAAATACGCGTGAAATATTTTCCCCTAAACTATCTCACAGCTAACTTTCGCCAAAATCGGTGTGTCTCAGTTGTCTCACTCCATTGAGTCGTCTTCCAAGAGTTTGTGTATCCACGTGTAAAACGAATAGACGAGACAACAGACTTCGGCCCAACCGCTGGAATCGCGCACCAGTGGTGCAAGTACAGCGAGAAGAGGAAGTGGATCTCGAGAGTTGATGTTGAAAACGAGGCGGCACCTGTTCCTTTCGCCCTTCGACGCCTCGTGTCCTTCCACGGGCAGCTGGCCAGCGGCTATTAAAACCGGAAACTCCGGCGGAAGCGGCCGCGGAAGCAGAGAACCCGGCCGGAAGCTCGCCGTTTGCCGCTGCTGCGACGAAACCGACGTCGCTCACTTCCTCACCGGACGGTCGATCCTGCGAGACTCGCGATCCTCCCTCTCTCGAGAACTAGACACAGTTCCGGGCTGGAAACTCGCGATGATTGATGGCTACGTGTGGATACCGGGAATTTCTCCGAGGAATCTGCGAATCTCTTAATGATCGAAGTCCGGGAAGTTTGAACAAGATGAGCGTTGGGTAACGAGGAATTGGTGAGGGACCAATTTCATCCGGGAATCGGAAATTTCACTCATCATCGTTTGCAACTTTGCTGCTGAATCACTTTTCTTTGGGAATGTGGGGGGGATCTGCGGTAGCGGTTTCGACGAGTCGGAGAATCTTGAAATAATTGCATTAGGTCGTTCCATGAGTGATGTGGCTTCTTATCAGGGTTCAAATTTTTTATTTAGTTTCCTTAGGTTTCATTTATAATCTGCAGAAATAGATTTAGTTTGTGTAGCGTGCTTGAAGACGTTGGAAGATTTGGAGCATGAGAATACTTTGCATTGGTCCATTCTGTGGTGCCGAGTGATCAGATTTGAAAGACAGAAATTGGAGAAATTAATACAGTATGTATCAAATTTTCCTGACCATTGGATTACCATCTGTTTGGTTCACTAGAAAAATGTTTAAATGATAAAAGCGTTAAGAGTGCAGACACTTAAAGTTAGGTCACTTTTTAAATTAAATAAGTAGGAATATTTTTGAAAAGAGGATTAAAAGTTGCCTAAAAAATGGTAAATGGTCCTTTTAAATACCGCTCAATTTTAATTTTATATTAAAACTGGGCTTCTAAGACGACACTGACCTAACCCAAGGATTCTCAAAGATAGAAACTTGATCAAATTTTCCACTGAAAAATGCATAGATCTCTCCAGAATCGATCGATCGTTCGCTCGTCCGCCACGAATATCCATCTTCCATCGAAATCCCTTTGTCTTCCGAATTTACGACGCACCCCGTTCGAACCCAAAACCGTTCCGCCTTTCGATGTCATTAAAATCCAATTTCGACTTTGGCGACGAGATTTCCGCGAAATTCGAAATTCTCCTATTAAATCGAAACGCTTCGAAAGTTTGGCAAGTTGCTCGATCCAGAGAAACGAGCCATCTATCTTTCTCTCTGGAGGCGTCACGCGAAACTATAGCCATAACACACGTCACAGCTGTGTAATACCAGCTTGGGAAATATGTTCTCGCGGATAATTTCACGAGACCCCCGGTGCATCCGTTTTTTGCGGATAAAACGCGACCGGGAGACCGGCATCGGAAATTCGAGCGACGTCGACGTCCCCGCGAATCTACATACATTTTGCACAGGGAACAACCCTGGAGTTTCTTCTGGGGATAGGAAGAAACTGGTGACTCGATTTCGCCGTGTAAAGCGATTCGAAGCTGGGAACGATCGCGACACCGACTCGCCAAGAATGTACAGCCATCGTGTCGCGCGAATAAAAATAGATAACGAGGGGTTGGAAATCGAATTGCTTCGGGACGACGGGGTACTTTAGGCTGAGACGCTTCTTGATCGTCCAACGATCAACTGTTTCACTTTATGTATTCCGATTGTTACCTAATTATCTGAGAATTGAATCGTCAATTGATAATTATCTGAGAACTGAATTGTCCATTGATACTTGACTTTCTGAGAATTGAATTGTCAGCCGTTTACTTTAGGCTGAGACGCTTCTTGATCGTCCAACGATCAACTGTTTCACTTTATGTATTCCGATTCTTACCTAATTATCTGAGAATTGAATCGTCAATTGATACTTAATTATCTGAGAACTGAATTGTCCATTGATACTTGACTTTCTGAGAATTGAATTGTCAGCCGTTACTTGATTTTCTGAGAATTGAATTGTCGATTGATACTTGACTTTCTGAGAATTGAATTGTCAGCCGTTACTCAATTTTCTGAGAATTGAATTGTCGATTGATACTTGACTTTCTGAGAATTGAATTGTCAGCCGTTACTTGATTTTCTGAGAATTGAATTGTCGATTGATACCTGATTTTCTGAGAATTGAATTGTCAATTGATACCTGATTTTCTGAGAACTGAATTGTCCATTGATACTTGACTTTCTGAGAATTGAATTGTCAGCCGTTACTCAATTTTCTGAGAATTGAATTGTCAAATGATACCTGATTTTCTGAGAATTCAATTGTCAATTGATACCTGATTTTCTGAGAATTGAATTGTCAATTGATACCTGATTTTACAGAATTGTTAATTGTTATTTAATTTTCTCAGACACTTGATCGATTGTTTTACTTAACACATTCAAATTGAAGAAGGTTGTTACATTTTTTACACTCGTTAACAGGCACTCTTTGTGGGATTTAATTATCTTTCAGACATTCCTCATATGCCAGCTTAATTTTCGAGCGAAGAGTGCTTTGGGTGCAAAAAATGTTTCGTCAAGATTACAATGATCTTTTCATTGGCTGCTCGTCTGGAGTGGAAGAGTTAATAAGCTCAACTTTCTGCGCTCTCTCGCGTCTTAACACATTTGCGTCGGATGACGCACATACGCGTCATTCAGGTATTCACTTGGATTCCGAATGACGCGAAATACATCATTGAGATTTTCACGTACATATCTGTCTGAAAGTAAATTTATAAAACGCTGTAAATGATTGAATTTCTTTTCAGAAATGCCGTGACAGATGTTTCACGAATTCTAATAATTGTACACGTTTTACGAAAAAGTAATTTACCACATTCTTGGAAATTTCTTTGAAGAATAACAATTAGTTGAAAAGTGACGATTGAAAGAAAACACGCGAAATCACCCCGTGCACATGTTAACCGCTGCTCTAAGAGCCCCGTCGCCAATGTGTTAACAACACTAATTCGCTGATTTACCAATGAGAAGTCCAACGCAACTCTCAAAAGTCATCTGTCGCGCGAATAGGTAGAGGAACCAAACGTTCTCGACAGAAGAAGAAACAGGAAAAAGAGAGCAGCAAGTGAAATTCACAAGAGCGCACTTGAAAGAAACCTGGAGCTACACACCTCCCCTCTTTTGCACGGAGCTGTACGCTGACGCGAGGAGCGAGTCGTGGAGGGTATCCCGGTTATTAACCTTACACCCGTGGAGCAGGAGCGTCCCTCGCGGGTAGGGCATGCCGCACGAACGAGGGAAGGAGGATAAAGAGGAAAATGGAAACGGATTACGGTGCAACCGGTCGATCAATCGGGGGATGAATTCCACTTTAACGGTAATCGGAAACCGCCGAAGAAGGCACACGGCTCTAACGAGAGAGAGAGAGAGAGAAGAGACGGCGAGCAGGGGAAGAAAGCTACGCACAGCAGTTGGAGTCGGAGCGAGACGGTGGGATACGAAGGAGAAGGCAGAGGGTAAAAAGAGAGACGAATCGATCGAGAAGTTAATTTGATCGCTTCTCCAAGGGAGCTGGCGAGAAGGGAGGTGGAAAGAGGGGGTGAAAGAAAAGCCCAACGCCCAGAGGTGAAGCTGATTTACGGGGCCGAGAAGTCTTTCTCTTTTGCGGTGAATTGTTCCTCAGTTGCTTCTTCCGAGCTCGGGAAACTCGCCTTCTATTCGCCATTTTTCAACTCTGTTTCGCGTCACGCATGATTTTCATTGTAATTCCGGCTAAGTGCTGGCTATCACCTGTTTCGTAGAATTAGTAAACTATAACCGACAGTAGGGAAATGTCGCCATCGTCGACCCAATTCGTCTCAATTTCGTTAATTTAACTCTTTGCCGGATATTCCCTGCAAGGCGTTTTTACCTTCCATACTCTCTGTGCACCCTTTGTCTACAGAAAAAAATAATATACACAGCTGGAACAAACTCATTCGAATAAAATTTTTACCCTTTTTAGTCAATGATTGGAAAAATTATTCCGACCAATAAGACTAAGAGTTAATATCGAAAAGGTACGACTTTGCATTACTCAAAGTTTTATATTTTCTTCTTCTTCTCTACAGTTTTACGTTAGACATTAAATTCGGCCAATTAGAGTAATTGAAGAAGGAATAAACGCGCTGGTGGTTCGAATCGCGAGCTCACGCGACCGTGAAACCCCACGGTAGCCTTTATTACCGAATCGCGAGACCTCCCCCGTTACAATCCAATTTCTTCCATTTTCATAGCGGCGCGATACACGTCTGCGAACAGTCCCGGCACACTACGCCGCAGCATGCATCAGAATTAATGGCAGCCAACTAAACACCCCGTGAAAAATGCACGCGTCACCTGTGTCACGTGTAGGTTTTTCTCGAGGGTGGGGAAAAGAGTAACATCGTCACGTTCCTTTTTTTTCTTCCTCTCTCCACCGATGAAACATATTATACAGCAAATTTCACCCCTACGTCGGATATTTCAGAGGTGAATGCTTAGCTATCGGGGATGACGAGGGATTTGCGCCATGTCTATTCGCGTATACCGCTTTATTACGATATCACGTGTAACCAGGCCACTTTCATCCTGTTCCTTTTATTCACCTGAATTACAGACACGACAGAAACAAACGATTCCTCTATTAAAACTGTGAAATTGCATACCGTAGAAACCGGACGGGGAATGAAACGATCGGTTTTTATCGTCCGCGAACGACGCGAAATGGGTGGAATACTTAACACGCGTGACATTTTTGCAACAATCGTTGGATCGTGGAGAGAGCGGATGAAAATAGAAACAGAAAGAGAGAGAGAGGTCGTGGTTGGCTGGAGGGCTTAACTTTCAACGCGTCATAGGTCGCGCGAATCAAGAAGTGCTTCCGGAATACAAAGCGGAACAGAAACACGGGTGGCAGGTGGCGTTCACGCTGCTGGCCGGACTCTTTTTTCTCCTTTTTTCTCTCTCTACGCAGACCGGTTTCTTTAATATTTATCCTATGCAGATGTATGAAAATTTTCCGCAGTTCAACTCGGAACTACCGCTCTCGCTCTGTTTCTCCATTTGCATTCGTCCTTCCGCGATAACAATTCGCCCGGAAGGGCAATAATCACAATGGGAACGCGGCTACGCATGCGTCACGCTCCAGCCACGCTACGTGTACGCGAATAATTCATCTTGCCCGGGAAATTTATAAGAACGGGGGCCTCCGCGATCACTGTCATGAATATCAATCGCGGCCACGCGTCGCCCCGATTCGCCCAACGTCGACCTGCGAAACCGTCGCGATAACGAAACTTATCGTCCGCTTAAACGCTACCGGATTGGGGGCCGTTTACCCGCCGATTCTCTGCGTTCCGCTCGTTCAAATTTTCATCTCTCCGATGGCGTTGCCGGTTTTTCTAATTCAACCCACTTCCTTTTCACGCCGGAGAATCGTGCAAGATGCATCGTGGAGCGAAATTTCGCGACCTGTCCAAGTCAATTTCTGAGGAATTTAATATTGTAGGTCCTTTGTGATTCAGTGGATCGGAGTAACTGAGAGATCGTTGTATGTTTGAAACGGAAATTGAGTCGCAGGTTTGTGATTAAAAATGAGTGGAAATTGAATATTTTGTATTCACCCCTTCGACAGACTAATATAATTACGTCGTGTGTGATTATTCTTAAAGCACAGTGTACATAACCCTATGTCACAGTTCTGACAATAACACCTCCTCCCTTTCTAACTTTCTTCCTAAAAGTCTCTCTTGAGTTAAACTTTTCTGTATTCAACGCTGTTTAATCCTCGACAGGTACGTCAGCCGCCTGACCCTTAGATTTCTTAGCATGTAGTTCTATTACATATATTTTTCGCCTTCGCTCGCTTCGTAGCAGCGGTAATTTGTTTAATCCTCGACAGGTACGTCAGCCGCCTGACCCTTAGATTTCTTAGCATGTAGTTCTATTGCATATATTTTTCGCCTTCGCTCGCTTCGTAGCAGCGGTAATTTTATGACACAACGGCAATCGTAGTCTTTCAATCTAAGAACTTGCTTTTACCTTTTATTGCCCTGTTTTCAACCAATAGTTTTCGCCAACCACCCTTCCCCACCACTATCGAAAAATGTACTCAACCTATCCGAGGGCCTCACCCCCGCGATGCGTCCTCGCACGGAGGTGTCGTGGGACCTTTCGCGGAAGGGAACGACAGAAGTCATCTGACCACGCCACGAGTCGCTCTTAAGAAGTTTAGTCAATAGCAATAGCTGTTTTGTCCTCCTAATCACGGAGGTGGTCCTTCGAAGACGAACCTATTAGACTTAGTCGGCACACCACGTGCAAAATTCGACAAGGCTCGAAAAGTTGATTGCAACGACCACGAGCACATCAGAGACAAACGCACTGCCCGAATCTCACTCGGGACAAACTGTCGACGAGTTAACACATGCCTAACACAGCGCAAACTAAAATTGAACAATCCCTCGACAGAAAAAACTATCAAAAGATTAATTCGTCTTCCCCAGTAAGAAATTCAAACCAGCCAAATTCCTGCCTACTTCGCGAAACACAGTGTTCCCAACAACTTCCAGCCCCACACTGTACACAGCGGTGAGCAAACGCGGCAGCAACTGCTGGTCAGAAATGAGCTGCAGCGATGTTAAACTGCAGCAACGTAAGTAGCTTTATTCAAAAAGAAGCAGCCGTAGAATTTTCATTAAGCTCTGAAAAAACGTAGAAAAAAAAGGTTCGCTCGCGTTTTCAATTTACTTCTCATCACAGAGGAATTTCCGGTTGAACTTTGACACAGAGAGAGCGACGCATTTTTTTTCTCTCGCGTTCGATGCATCGCGCCGCGAAATTACTTAAGATCGCGAGGTCGGACTGTTTCATAAGGCGTCGGCGGCGGTGGAGAGAGAAAAGAAAAAGTTGCGAGGCCATAATGACGACAGAAATTAGAGAGGCGGCGCACCGTGTTACACGGCACGGCGGTGCGGGTAAAAGTTCTCACACTCCATTAAGTATTTGTGCCGTCGCTGGAGCGTAGGTGTGGAGACCTACGGCAATTTCCTCCGGGTTAAATAGAGAAAAATGTGCCGTGAACTTTTGAAGCCTGCCCGCACGCGCCGGATCGTTTCGTATTTTTCCCGCCGATCCGCGCCACGTCGCTCCTAACCTCACTTTTCGATTACACCTCAAAGGATAGTTAAACCGTGAACAGACAATTTTTCTATTCGATTCTTCAAATCTATGCTATTTCTCCTTTTCTTCTTTCCAAAAGAAATGTGGGAAGCAGGCATGATAAAAGGAATCGCGAACACGGACAATCGAATCTTCTCGGTGTATTTACCGGCTGATCGGCACGTGCCGGCAGGCATAAGTGTGTCCATGTGAACATTAGCTCCGAGAATATTCAAACGTAACGCGACCGGGCAGGCAAAAACCCTAGCCCGGACGTATCGAGTTAAAATGTCGGGAAAGTTCGGACTGGGCGAGGATAAAAGCACGTGCCCGCGACACGAGGAATTAGTCTGGGAAGAGTCTGGAACGAGTCTGGAAGAAGTTAAAATGTCGGGAAAGTTCGGACTGGGCGAGGATAAAAGCACGTGCCCGCGACACGAGGAATCAGTCTGGGAAGAGTCTGGAACGAGTCTGGAAGAAGCTACGATCAGATACGATAAGGCCTGTGTAGGCGCTACGAACTAGTCTTACTCGTCGTGTTATCTCTGTAACTAGCGGAATAGATACTTTAATAAAACCCTATTCCTACAGAAATGTAACGAATTCTACATAATTCTTCAATCTATGCTAATTCCCTTCCTTTCTTTCCAAAGGAAATATAAAAACTTCTACGAAATTTTCTCAACCTATATAATAATAATAATAGCGATGATGATGATGATAATAATGGTTTCATTGCACATTTTGCACACAAGTAAAGAACTCATCCGGAGCTGCTACTATTCCGAACTTATCGATAATTAAACGATCGAGGAGAGGCGAGATGTGAAACGAATAATTAACGGCGAAGACAAGGCTTGAAAATTGGCGGTTTATTGTCGGACACAGGGTTTTGAGGTTAATTGTGAAACTGATCCGAGGGGAGGGCAGAGAGTGTATTTCAAATGGAATTATATCGAAACGACGTGCACCTCATAAATAATCATAAAAATTCGAAAAATATCCGGGGTGGGGACGAGGGGGTTGCTTCGTGTGTACAGGAGAAGTGATATCCAGTCGAAATAGCAGCACCGTGATTAATACGACGATGGTTTCATCCGCGTCACTCGCATTTCGTTATCAGCCTATGACACTAAACTGATCCCGACGAGCTTTTTCACCAGCCCCCCCGCCAACCCTGAGGGAGGGAAACAAGAGCGAGACCGCGGACAGAGAAAGAGAGAGGCGGCGATTCAATTTACCGGTAAAATAAATCATCGTCGTGAGAAAATGTTGAACAAGAGTGAGAGAGAGAGAGAGTGGATTAACAGAGAGCTAAAAATAACCAGGACGGACTACTTCTTTGCTCCTACTTTCCACCGAATATACACCGAGGCCCTTCTTCCCTCGTTGCATTCTCTTTGAAACATTATATCGAATTAGCCGAAGTCGGGGTAGAAATTTCGGTGTGTTTTTGACGTCTTATTATAGAGATTTTTGGGGGAGACAGTTAGCCCGGAAAATTTATAACAAGGACGAATATGTTTAACAATTAAGACTCAGTAATAGTAGCTACAGCTTCTCTACTCTATCTCTGTTAATTTACGAATTTAACCCTGGTGCGGCTTTTGGGTCCTTTTCGACCCATCGCTTTTTTACTTCTTTAATAACTCTTGCTGTTATCAGGATTAGACAGTTACTCGTTTAAGACTGAATAATAATAGCTACAGCGTCCTTACTCTGTCTCCTATTTTAACTCTTTAACCCTCGTGCGATCTTCGGGTCATTTTTGACCCATCGCCTTTTTACTACGTTAATATTATAACTTTTGCTGCTATCAAGATTAGACAGTTACTCGATTAAGGCTCAATAATAATACCTCTGTTAACTTAACACTTTAACCCTTTTGCTGCCTTCGGGTACTTTCACCCATCGCCTTTTTACTATTTTAATCATTTTTGCTGATATCGAACTTATGTCCCCTTAACGTCGTATCAAAAGTTCTAGGTTAGGTCACTAAGTGTCAAGTTCGTGTCGAATTTTACCAACAAACCTTCAAATTTAATAAAAAAGACCTAAATACATTCTACTTCCATAACTTTTCCCTACCTTTTTCTGGTAAGATCTTTATGCCCTCCCTATAAAATTTCCTTGCATTTTCGTTCAAATATTATTCGCCTTCGGTACGAACTTACGGAATGATCCGTCACATCAATGGGTCATTTCAATGGGTCGAACTAGAGTTAACTCTTCACTCTACCTCTCCAACATCTCTGCAACTCCCGCTAAAATATCTACAGTAATAATCAACCGCACCCGCACTATGTTCTCGTTAAAAACGGCAAACAAAAACCATTCGCATCAACGATCACATTTTCGTATCCTCCGAAGATTTCGGCGGAAGAAAAACGAGGGGGACCCTTGCACCGACCTAATACACCGTATCTTGAATAGGCAGTCGCATCGGGAATCCAGCACGAACGCATCGATTAATAAACACCTCGCAGAGACGGTGCTTCGAGGCGAAGGGAGGGCAAAGAAATTCCCCCGGGAGGATGAATCGTTTCGTGTCGTCGCTGAGGGACACGAATAAAGGAAGAAGAAGAAGGGAGGTGGAGTCGGAGTGAAGTAGGGGGTAGCTTGGATATCCGAGAATTTTTCCGGTCACGATTTAAAAGTTCGCTGTTCGAGTGTTCCGTTATTCATGGTGGAATTATTGGCCGCATTACCATTTAACATGGTTAAGGATTCCGGTGAAGGAGTACGGAGGGAGAGGCGGCAGAATCGTTTCCGAGTGGGCAACGAGTGAATCGATTCACCTCTTTTCTTCCGCTCAACTCTCCTCCGCGCTACAACACACGAGAGCCTTCCTATCTGGAGACCGCGATCACTCCGTCCAACATTTCTTTCGCGACCCCACTTCCATCGCGATTTTTCCATCCCCTAACTCTCCCGCCGTCGTTGCATTTACCACGGCCTTTTTAAGCGGCGTTCCTCACGCGTTTCCTTTCGATAAACCACACACACACAACGTCTCCCTACTCGCAGAGTAAAACCGTGTGGTATTTCCCCCACACCGCCTTATCGTACCGCGGGGCTTCATTTATTACAACGAACAAGAGATCGCTGTTCCTGCTGCTTTATCGCTTCGACCAGCCGCGGTAGAGCGGGTCTCGAGATGCTTAATTTCTTTTTACGCCGAGAAGCCATTGTTGAACGTTCGTGCGGCTTCCTTCTATGCGGAATCGAGAGAGCGAAGAGGAGAAAGAAAGAAGGGTTGGTGTGGCGGTGGTTCGAGCGGTGGAGGGAAATGGGATCGTCACGCTTGTGTACACTTGAATCGGCTGACTGATATCGGTGGTGGAACGGAGCTTGGCGAAATTGATTAAATTAAGCGGCGGATAGAGGAGGGGACGGAGGTTCTTTGTGGAGAATTTTGCTAATGGAAGGGGTGAGATTGATTGAGTATGATGATCGAGTTGGATTTTCTTTTTTTTTGCTGTGAGAATCTGCTCGCTAAACACTGGTTCGTAATGTAGTCTTTCGAGTGGAGGGGAAGGACTGTGTTAGGGGTTGGTTGCGGTACGAGAAAATTGGGTGGGAAATTGTTAAATTCGTCACTTGAGGCAGATGATCCTTCATTATCGATAATGCAATAATATAACACCACATCACCTACGTCATTCACTTTATTTCATCTCGTTGCAGGCATGGTATCATTGTCGCGTCATTTTTACTATTGTATTTCTACTGCCTTATTTTGTTGGTTCAACTTTTTAATTTCGTTAATTTTGAATTGGTCAAATTTTTATATTGTCATTTATTTATTTTCAGCCTCGCGGCTATGAAAAGGACTTGGTTTACGATACATTGTTTCCCTATCCATTCAGGCCCCATTTTGTCTCGTCACTCACCCACTTCGGTTATTTTATTATTTTCATTAATTACGCCTATTAAATTAATTTTCACCGCAAGTATGCACCAATACACAGTGTTCCCTATTATTCGCGGTATCAAGTATCCACTATTCTTCGACATTCTACACATCCTTCCGTAAGATACTTCCGTGCCCCCTAATTCAATTTGAAAAAAAATCCACCTGAAAGGTATTTCAATTGAAAGAAAGTCACGGCAAGCTTCTTCGCTCTGTGCAAAGAACACAGCACACGGAGCGACGGAATAAGAAAGAAAAGGGGGAAAGAAGCATCTCTAAAGGAAACAAAAGGGAGGAAAATTAATGAATCGCCAGGGAGTCGATTTCGCGTAGAGAATCCGTCGTATCAGACGGTAGATGCAATAAAAGAGAGAAAAGACGACGCGACGCGGAGTGGAAAGGTACGCGTGGCGGGAATGAAGAAGACAAAGTTTCTGGAAAGAAGTCGCTCGCGAGCTGATTTTTCTCCCTCCCGCCCCGAAACAGAATATATATCTCCGCGCTTTGCACAATCTACGCCATCAGAAGCCGAAGGTAGACCACAGCAACCAGCGAGTAATTACATGACGAGCACTCCCATAGGAGGTTTTCAAAGGTATAAAAGTGAATAAAGGAAGCTGCTCGTTGGACAGAGGGGTCACGAGGGAATTGACACGGGAAGAAAAGAGGAGGACCGTGATTCTTCCGTCGCGCAGCCTCGAATATGGCCGGCGAGCGAAGTTGCAACCCCGTAAATCGAGATATCGCCGATAAATTTGTCGAATCGGAGGAGAAAACTTTTTCCAACTAATTTCTGAAGGAGTAATTACAAAAAAAATAATATTCATATTTGTAATAACATCTGCAGTCTGTCCCTTGCAGAAAATTACGTTACGTTGCGAAAAAATTATTCGACTAAGAAAATTTTGAGCGTTTTGAGAAAAAGTTGCTTGTATATTTTGAAACTGTTCCCATAATGCGAAAAATATTATAATAATACGTACACTGTGCGCCCTAGTGCATTAATGGGTGCAACTAAATTAGGTTAGGTTACGATAAAATTATTTCTCGAAAAAAATTTTGGGCATTTTAAGAAAATATTGCTTATATATTTTTTAACTGTTTCCTTAACATATTAAATACTCTATTTTACAGAAATATTTGCAGTGTATACCCTGGGGCATTAATGTAGTTGCAGTTAAATTAGGTTAGGTAACGGAAAAATGATTCCACCAAGAAAGTTCCGAGTGTTTCGAGAAAATATTGCCGGTATATAGTTAAACTGTTTCCCTGACGCATGAAATATTCATTTCCATAATAATATTCACACTCTGTGCCCTAGTGCATTAAATGCCGCAGGTAAATTAGGTTAGGTTAAAAAAGAACACCGATTCAGCTAAGTGAGTTTCGTGCGTTTCGCGAAAATAATACTTGTATATTTTAAAATTGTTTCCCTGACGCATTAATGTACGGGTTAACATCGCCATGATCGCACTAATGAATCCATTTAATCCGGAACAAGCTCGGAATAAATTCTGCGCCGCGGCGGCGCTCCTTCTTGCGGCGCGCGGCAACGTTCTCATTTGCAACGGCATGCAAATTAAATAGCGCTCGCGCCACTCCTAAATTAAGATTTTTGAACGAGAACAGAGTTAAATAACGCGTCTCGCGGGGAACTTTCCCGGATAATACCATTGAAAGAAGCTCGGCTCAAGCCGGAAACTTCCTTTTCACCTTTCGTTTCCCTGGCAAAGAGAAACGAAAGAAAAGCGTAGCGAAACGCAAGCAAAAGAAGAAGGGCAAAAGCAACCGACAAAAAACGAGAGAAAAAAAGAAGAAAAAGTGTTATCACTGTTTTACCATCGATTGATAAATCGTGACGATCTCGAATAAAAATACACAAGATTGAACGGTGACATTTGGCGAACGTGTGGAAGTAATTAAGAAGTATCAGTGGAAGTTCCCGCGACAGAAATCAGAAATGACGGAAGTTCCTCGGGGAATAAGTCGAAATTCAAAGAGAAACTGACAAAAATCGTCCAACTTTCGACGTTTCTTCCCCTCGAACTCGTCAAACTGGCTTTCAACCACGAGAAGAATAACTTCTTTCGACCTATTCTAGCTGCTTTCCAGGCTACGAGAGCCTTATTCACGAGCGTTGCACCGGTGCATCGCGAATTATGGCATCTTCAGACCAGCTTCCATTTCCTTCTCCCTCGTTTCTTGATCCTCCGCCAGCTAAGAAATTTTACAACTCGACCAGAGAGTTCAGTTAGTTAACCGGTGAATAATTTCCATCTCCGCGTCGAACTGTTACCGTTTCTTCCGCGCGACTTCCGGGCCAATCAACGATTCCACACGGAACATCCTAGGCGGCGCTTGTATCGCTGTAAAAGCCGACGCCCTCTTTTTTAACGAAACACGCGCCGTTCTTAACGAGGGATACTGTTCCATCGCTGCGAGCGTTTTCGTTCTTGCGAGCCGTGGAGCTGGGTGGATTTCTCTGAAGCTTGTCTCGCAGGGAAAAAGGAGCATTGGGAAGTTCTTTTTTCGAGGAACGAGCTGTTTCTGGGGAAACAGAAGTGGTGTTTTCTACCGAAGGAAATGGGGTTTTATGGTATTGAAGGTTCGTTCTAGGTGCGGTTCATAAATCATTGAGTTACACCACTTGAATTGCGTGTATAGATGTAGTTTGAGTGGTGAATTAAGTTTTGGTATTAATGTTTCTACTCTTACTTTGCTTTTGTCTTTCATGCATCTGTAACAGAGACATAGTTGGTCAGAAATTTGTACAAGTGTTCACACACTTTTGCTACGTGTCGATTTTTGGTCATAGCATCGATCTTATCTCGTGTGCATTCTAAACGAGAAGAACTGCCATTTGGTCCAAATGCTCTTAGACGGTGTTTAGAAGGTTCACTCGCACCTCACTTTATCCAAATGTCTCGTGGTCAAACAAATTCTTATCTCACACCCTACAGTAGATTTAGTCAAATTTTCACAGAATCAACAATATACTGAGAAAAATTTGAGGAGAGCTCTAAAGAAGGCCTACTATCACTCGACTCACTACGACTTACTACGGTAGATTTAGTCAAATTTTCGTAATCGTAGATTTCACGTTTTCTGAGTACAAAATGAACAATATACTCAGAAAAAATTGAGGAGAGCACTGAAAATCCCAGTACATGATCCATCTAGATCGAAACACCTAGTTCCCTGCGTCGCTTGAGAATCTGAATTCGGAGGAAATCAATCCGATATTAAAGAAGGGAATGCCCGAGAGAGAAGAAAAGGTGTTTCAATCTGGCCGAAAATCTCGGCTAAAGCCCGGGGAGCTTGACGAGGGTAAGCTTCCCCTGATAAGGAAACTAGCGCCCGTCTCTTTCTATTCACTCGAACAAAGCCGCTTCTTTAATTGCGCCCTCGGAATAAAACGTGTTTGTCGGCGGCCGATGCTTTCCACGGCTTCCGCTGCCGACCTAAATCGACGATGGAACGCGTTTTCCATTTGCTAGCACGTCGCGTCGTGAAAACCGCTCCCCTTCGATCTGTTACGGAAATACGTCTGACCACGCGGCGCCGATTCCACTGAAACAACGTGGCGCCGATCGAACGGCCGACAGCCAACGGGATTTACGACGGCTTCGCGAACGTTCCGCGGCAATTTCGGCCCAAATTGAATCGCCTCTCGCGAAACTAATATTTTTAGGGTCGGCCAAACGTGTCAGAGCGTAGTCTGTATTAAGGGATTGTTGAAGTTTCTGCGATTTTCTTCGTGTGTGGTGAACGTCGGGATGGGGTTCGGTGCATTTGTGCAAGAATAAGTGGCTTTGATTATTATATCGCATGTCGCAGTTAATTGGAAACTAAAATTTTGGCAGATGTGGGAATGCAAATTTTATGCATAAAACACTTGTTGGGACTGAGAATCTGGTTTGAAGATCATCGAATAGACAATGAATTGCTCAAAAATAGTGTGGCTCAGGATTTTCGCGATTTATGTAATTGTGTCTACAATTTCATCTATAAAACACTTGCTGGGCCTGAGAATCTAGATTTAAAGACCATCGAATAGATAATGAATTACTCGAAAATAGTGTGGCTCAGGATTTTCGCGATTTATGTAATTGTGTCTACAATTTCATCTATAAAACACTTGCTGAACCAGAGCACCAGGTTTAAAGAGCATCGAATAGACAAGAAATCACTAAAAAAAATAGTGTAGCTAAGCCTGAGTGTCTTAACCCTAAAATCTTAACACCAGAAAGTTCAAACCCATTAAACTAACAGAAATAAATTACAGAAATTATTAAGATATTTTTGTCCAAGTCTACGATGACTTTTATTTACCATTAACCATTCCAATTTCAGAGTTTTTCTCTAACATATTTAAATATACTGCATTCAACTCTAGTTGTTCTACTGTCACCAAGAATTTCCAAGAAATCCATGAAACTTCCAAACTAATCAAACGTTAATCCAAACTAACTACCCTCAAACTAAAAAATCAAATTTACCACAACCTCAGTCCCCCCATTAAACTCCCAAAAAACCCACCAACATTTCACCCATAGTCATAGTAAGCTTCCTTACCCCGATTCCCCGTGATTCAACGTGCAATTTCTTCCATCGAAATGCGCCAAAAATTCGCCTCCGAACAAAGAATCATACCTTGCGTCCCAGCCAAGATATAAAACTACAACCACGGCAGGAGGAGCCTCTGTAAAGGTCTTAGACGATGTTTAGAAGGTTGGATCACGGCCCAACTGCGGTAAAACCTGGTTAAACGAATAAATTCAAGCAAAAAGAGAGGGGAGAGAAACTTCTACCCCTGTGAAACGACGGTAAGAACGTAACGAAGACATTTCTATCATGGATATTGCAAATAAGCATCGCTTAAAGAACATCGTTACGCAACGGTCGTAAAGGAAAATCCTTGCCGCGTATAAATATCCCCGGTGAACGGCGGATTTGCATACTTGGCAGGGGCGGCGGTGTCATTATCAAAAATAGCGGCGGAACCAACCGAACGTCCCATTACGCGATATTCCTGGAACGAGTTGCGCACGGAACAGGAGGTCGCGTTCTCCATTCTCTCCGGTTCGTTATTCATCGGCTCTCCTCCACGGCCCGGCGATAATTCCTCCGCGTACACTCGGGAAAAATAATCGAGGGAACCTTACTACGTACGGTAAAAGACGCGTCTTTTAGGGAGGCTAGATATTCTCGATGCTTTATCTCCGAGTGAAATTTTTACTTCGTAGGTAAAGTTCTGCGGAAACTGTCGAGTATTGGATTTAGGTGATAAATTGAAAGATGATATTTCAATTGTAAAGTCTTCTTTGTTTTTTTATACGCGAGGAAGGCACGTCTCTGCGCAATCGTAAGAGATACACGAGACGCTAAAGAAAGAAAAACATATCAGCGTCCACCCAGGTTACTATTGTAGGAACCGACGACGGAAAAATATTGAGGGACCCAACCGGGAATCGAACCCGGGACCTTCGGCTTAGCAAGTCGAGGCTTTGCGCACTACGCCAACTACTCCCTCTGTATTCACCCTTGTCGGTTTCCTATTTGGGTACGGAGGCCCTGATGCTACACTCGGCCATCCTGAACTGACATTCGCTCTCGAATGTCCTCAGTGTAACACAATTCAACACTTTCGGGCACACTCACCCACACAGTGGCACACAGCCGAAACAACCCATTTTTGGGAGACGAGCAACCCTCGACATGTTTTCATCGTACATCTCTCCTGGCTTCGTGCAGCCGTAGATGCCTCCATCCCGGAGCGGCCCCCATTTGTAGGAACCGACGACGCTTTTTAGTACGTGCTGATCTATCGGGAATACCGATGTTCGGCTCGTCGGTACGTCTGTTACGCATGTTGTCTAGGCGTGAGCAATTTAACAATTTGTAGTGTGAAAGAGAGTCTTTCGCGTATGCTCACTTCAAACGTCAACGTTAATGACGATTGAATATTTGTTGAAATTGGATACTGGAAGGTGGTGAAAGAATGATGTCACGAGTATACATAACACTTAAACTTTAAATTTATTCTACAACTGTTGATTTAGAAAAACGCGTTAGACTGGTGATAATAATTTCTGTGTTGAATAGCTGATAGTTTTTTAGAATCTGGTCTTCCTTTGAAGGAATTCGTGCTTAAATAATAAATGCGGACATGTGAAAATGGGAACGACGATATCTGATTGGTGGTTTTAATTTGGTAGGGGAAGCCGCCGTGACCCTCAGGTACTGCAAGTACCTTCGAGTGGCATGCGTCGGATTTTCCCCATGCCTTAACCCTAGCAGGTAATATTTTATTAGTTGCCCTGACTCGGCCAAGGTAAATGAAAATTAACACGGCCGAGGTAAAATTCTTAATCCTACTACAAAAGGGGCAATCGTCGCTATACATTCAAAGAAGGTGAAATATGCACAATGGTTTTACTTATAATTAGTTTTACGCCTTAACACATGTGACACTATGTTATTCTTCTATATACGGTGACTCTTGCTAATATTCGTACACTCTTTAGAACGGTATAACTTTTTTAAAATTGGACTTAACGACTTGAGATTTTTGAGAAGTTAGAAGGATTAGTATACTAGACGACGCGTGTAAAATTTTTTGAAAAAATTGCAATTCGTCGGCACACACGGAAATTTTCTTCCAAGTCTACCAGAATTAATCATTTTCCACCATTTCGCTAACGTTCTCCGTTAAAAATTGAAGAAACGAATCGACGAGCCGGCTGAAAACCCACTTCAGATACGCCTTGAGAACATTCCACCGAGCGGCAGCCCATTCTCCGCCGTGGAAACTGTCGAAAGGAGCAGCGAGTGTGCCTTATTCGTACGAAATCTATTCGCGGAGTCCAGCAACGTGGCGTACATTTGGATAAGTGGTCCATGAATGCCAGGGAAACTCGCGATACAATTTCGCGAGTAGAGAAGGTCGAATGGAACACGCGTACACACGGGGGAATCGAGGGAAATCACCTAGGCGGCTGAGAGACGGGAGAGAGAGAAAACGCATGGAACCGCAGCGGATTCGATGCTGGAATCTCGCGTTAAACTCGCCCGCATCTTCCACGAAAATGCACTGTCATTAACCGAAACGCCTCTCTCGCTATTTCTGTGCAGAACTGCGCGAGGTAACGCGCTGAATCCGCCGGAAACATCGGCTCCTCGCGAAACGCGGCTAAATCCGTTTTAATCGCGACTCGGGATTCCGTGGTTCGAGCTCGCGCCACGATCTGCGGACGAGTGTTCCTTATGGCGGCTCCGGGAGAACGTCGTCGGTGAATTTCACGCGGAATGGTGTTCCGCGATTAGGTGAACCCGAGCGAGGGTAAATGTTTCAATGGGAATGTTCAAGTTTATCGGAAATTGCTGGAGATTGGTTCTGTGACGCGAAAGCTCGTCTCTGATATTTTTCAGAGCATCTTCTTTATTTTAATTTCTTGTTAATTAAATTTCGTTCCGAACCAAAGACTAGAATAGCAACGATCTTATCGGAGAAGACAACAATCTCGCTGTCCCTACACTTCTGATTTTCCTTTAACCCTTTCACTGCTGTTGGAAAATTTGCAGGAACAGTTATTTATTTTTTATTCCATTTACTTGATCGTTAATCAACGGGTTTAAGAACCATTTAGTATACAGGCGTTGAAATTCACACAGAGCAGAAGTATGATGTACAGTACAGTTAAAAAGAAAATAGAATAAAATTAGAATTTTAAGGATTATTTACAGTGGTTAGAACAGAGTGCTTAAACGATAGATAAGAAAACCCGAAAAAATTAATATTATTGGAAAATTTGTTCGCGTTGGTGCATAAGCGATTCAAGGAGTTAAATTTCCCATAAAGAGTTATTTTCAATAACTGTAGTTTTAAGGATGTACCGGGAAATAGGATAATACTTATCTTCGTTCAAGGGCTGTTTTCACCCCGAAGAACCGAAATTGGGCGAAAAAAATTGCTCGATGCTTCTCTCGAAGTCCCCTACAAACCCACAAAAATTCTGAATTTTCGGGTTACCCAAGTTCCCCTGTTAATACGTGAACTCTTAAAAATCATTGAAACAACTCGAAATAAATTCTCTGGGTTTGCATTATGTGGGATCAGAAATATAAATAGATATTTATTAACAAAATATAAGAATAACTATGATACATTGGGCTTTGACACACGCCTCTCGACTTCTTCAAACACACTGCCCTTTCATGAGCCTCTTGTCGCCGGGGTTTCTCCCTCTGGGCCTGGCTATCGTCGCTTTCTCTATCATCCTCACAACTGATGATCTTATTTCTCGGTTGGAAGATATCACGATGGATGTTTCCCTATTGGTTGTTTAGTTCTAGGTTAAACTACGTTGTTCGGTTTTTTTTAATATGTACACTCCGTACACGCTCTGCTTCTCTC
>NW_017100140.1:175772-180860 GCF_001263275.1 Habropoda laboriosa | reverse complement strand
TGCTGGAATCTCGCGTTAAACTCGCCCGCATCTTCCACGAAAATGCACTGTCATTAACCGAAACGCCTCTCTCGCTATTTCTGTGCAGAACTGCGCGAGGTAACGCGCTGAATCCGCCGGAAACATCGGCTCCTCGCGAAACGCGGCTAAATCCGTTTTAATCGCGACTCGGGATTCCGTGGTTCGAGCTCGCGCCACGATCTGCGGACGAGTGTTCCTTATGGCGGCTCCGGGAGAACGTCGTCGGTGAATTTCACGCGGAATGGTGTTCCGCGATTAGGTGAACCCGAGCGAGGGTAAATGTTTCAATGGGAATGTTCAAGTTTATCGGAAATTGCTGGAGATTGGTTCTGTGACGCGAAAGCTAGTCTCTGATATTTTTCAGAGCATCTTCTTTATTTTAATTTCTTGTTAATTAAATTTCGTTCCGAACCAAAGACTAGAATAGCAACGATCTTATCGGAGAAGACAACAATCTCGCTGTCCCTACACTTCTGATTTTCCTTTAACCCTTTCACTGCTGTTGGAAAATTTGCAGGAACAGTTATTTATTTTTTATTCCATTTACTTGATCGTTAATCAACGGGTTTAAGAACCATTTAGTATACAGGCGTTGAAATTCACACAGAGCAGAAGTATGATGTACAGTACAGTTAAAAAGAAAATAGAATAAAATTAGAATTTTAAGGATTATTTACAGTGGTTAGAACAGAGTGCTTAAACGATAGATAAGAAAACCCGAAAAAATTAATATTATTGGAAAATTTGTTCGCGTTGGTGCATAAGCGATTCAAGGAGTTAAATTTCCCATAAAGAGTTATTTTCAATAACTGTAGTTTTAAGGATGTACCGGGAAATAGGATAATACTTATCTTCGTTCAAGGGCTGTTTTCACCCCGAAGAACCGAAATTGGGCGAAAAAAATTGCTCGATGCTTCTCTCGAAGTCCCCTACAAACCCACAAAAATTCTGAATTTTCGGGTTACCCAAGTTCCCCTGTTAATACGTGAACTCTTAAAAATCATTGAAACAACTCGAAATAAATTCTCTGGGTTTGCATTATGTGGGATCAGAAATATAAATAGATATTTATTAACAAAATATAAGAATAACTATGATACATTGGGCTTTGACACACGCCTCTCGACTTCTTCAAACACACTGCCCTTTCATGAGCCTCTTGTCGCCGGGGTTTCTCCCTCTGGGCCTGGCTATCGTCGCTTTCTCTATCATCCTCACAACTGATGATCTTATTTCTCGGTTGGAAGATATCACGATGGATGTTTCCCTATTGGTTGTTTAGTTCTAGGTTAAACTACGTTGTTCGGTTTTTTTTAATATGTACACTCCGAACACGCTCTGCTTCTCTCCGTACATGTTCTGGTCTCGGGCTTGCGAAAGCTACCTTTATACATCTTTTTGTAGTTGCTAATGCGGAAAAAGGGCGAATCAACGCCTTTCCTAGAAAAAGGCCTCTTTCGCGAACCCTCATTGGCAGGTAGATAGAAGCGATGCAAGTCAACGGTGGGGGTGATCGGTCGCGTGGTTCGTATTGAGGACACGACAACTACGATACTACAATTATTTCTAAATTTCGTTCAACGTTATTCAGATAGTAAAACAATCAAAGAACATGGTTTCCATATAATACGCATTCCCCTATTAGCTTATCGTTTCCCCAGTCACGTCTTCCATACAACAGCAACGAATTAAGAACTCGCTATATCGTACACTAAAAATAAACGAAAAACACTCGACAAAAACCCAAACTATTTATCCACCAACTCGCACCTAAACGTGTTATCGCGTCACAGCGTCGACGAGTATTTCCGCGACGATAGTATGACGCGGACTTCGAACTGGTTTCCTTTTAGTGGATTCCAGTGAAGTCTTTCGAAGTGGTCAATTGGATAGTGGACTGTATGATTTGGTGATTGTATCAACACAATATTGAACAGTGATATAGCTTTATTATAACTAGTTTAACGAGAGGTATGATGTGTTACGAAAATTAGAATGGTAATGAATGTTTGAGTGTCTGTGCGTGTCAATTTATAAATTCTGTGTGTCTTCTGATTTGCTGTCTAAAATGTGTAGTGGAGGTGGTCGAGATGTGTCCATTGGTGTTCCACTATTCTGGGGGTAGCTGAGGTGTCGAGAAGGTAGGGAGATTGTTGCTAAAAAAGGTTTGTTAAATTGCAGAGAATCTCTACTGTTTCCTGGTCGGTCGCTAAGTTGGCCGCTTCTGGTAGCCAGATGGGAGGGTTTTGGTTATTGCACTGTTGGAAATTAAATTTGCAGGCCGTGTCGACTAATCCCTCGCCTTGCCTGCATCGGAGGTGTTTTATGACCGAACAACGTCATCAAACTAGCAACTTCGACATCATCAACCAAGTCTCTGTATCGAGCCAACGACAGACTATCCGCGCCAACGCCGCTGAATACAGAACTTGTTCAAACTCCGCGACGCAACGGGAACGATTGAATCCGACTGTTTAATCATCGACGTAGGCTATTACGTTGAATTCTTGGTACAACACACTTTGATCTATTTTCACGAAATTCTGTTTACGAGTAAACCTTAAACAATAGGAAGTTCAAAGGAACAGAGCGGTAAAACAATCTGACGAAGCGAATCTGAACCAAGCTGTCCGCTTTTATCGATTGTCACGGTTCGTCAGTTGCGTCACCGTTGCAACGTACAGCGTTAACTGGGTTTACGACTCGGACGTGACACCCGCGGGAAACATACGCAACGCAAGCGATCCGTTCCTACGTTGCGAACGACCACTTTCCAAATTACACCGCTTCTTAGCGTTCCGCTGACTAGCGATATCCTGGTGTTTCTCGTAAACCTCGCTCCGAAGTACCCTCGCCTGCATAATCTCGGAATATCAGCGTAACAATTAGCTCCCCGTGAACGTGACGAACTTGGTCCTCGACAGATATTTGGAGAATTAGTGGTTCGAATTTTGAGAGTAGAATTTGGGATAAATAAGAGGCGTGTCGTAGATCTCTCTGGGAAATTGTGTAATATTTGGTTCGTGAATTTATTCATAGGAGGAAATATTTGGGAATAAGTTAGGCTTGTCAACTTGGGTGAATCGCCCTGTAAACGTACTCTTTTTTTATTAATACTTCTGATAGACGAGATGGGATCCTCGTGATATTTGCATCTACTCAGCGTCGAAGACTATAATGCAAAGAGTATACTGCTGTTCGTGAGTGATGGGACACCCTTTATGTTCGTACGGAAAAAAAAGGTAGGAAATGAGAAAAAGAAATATAGTGCTTTAAAAATAGAAATAAATTTGGGGAATAAAGAAATTAAACTTTGGTAAATTCCAGAAAAAAAAAATTGAAAAAAAAACCTCGGTGCTTGAAAGATAGAAGCAAATTAGGAGAATAACAAAACTAAAACATTCGAACACCAGAGACTCAAAAAGGTCCAAAAAAACAAGGAAAAAGTTTCGGTGCTTGGAAAAATAGCTGCAAATTCGGCGAATAAACAAACTAAAACATTGCCCAATTCCAGACAGAAAAAACCTGAGTGTTTAAAAAACAGAAGTAAATTCGAGAAATAAAGAAACTAAACAATTTCCCAATTGCAGAGAAAAAGAAGGCTAAAAAACCAAGAAAAAGAACCAGGATCCTTAAAGAATGCAAGTAAATTCAAGTAACAAAAAAGACTAAAAAGTTTTCTCAATTCCAGAAAAAGAGAAGCTTGAAGAAACTATAAAAAAATCTTGGATGCTTAAAAACTTGCAGAAGCACAAGTACTTACCTAACCACGAACGTATCGCAGGATTTGCAAGAATCTGTGAAACAGGCAAACCCGTACGACCAGAGAAATGCTTAAAAATTCTCTTCCATCTGACAAAACGGTTGAAAATTCTCGTGAAAGAATGCACGCACAATACCTATCGAAAAGAATTTTGCACAACACTGTAGACACAACGAACGCGGAGTTTCGTTTCCGAGGATCCTCTTGGTGGGTCTGAAGAGAGGTTCAAGATTAAATCGGCTTTGCTAGTATTCACATGTTCCCTGTTCCTGACGAAGGCGCGTATTTACCGAAAGATTACGGAACATTGAACGTATCCAGATTTCCAGACGAGACTAAGGTCACCGGAACAGCTTTTAGGTGCAACTCCGCGTGGAATATAACGTACCAAAGTTGAGAAAAAAGAAAAAAGAGGAAATCGGTACAATGCTTGTGAAGCAGATTCGACGAGAACGCGATGTTAAGTAAGAAGCTTCGATCAATTAATCCTTCGTACGGTAGAGACCGATTTTTCCAAGCGAAAATCCTGTGGATCTTCCGGGAGAAAATCTCACCTTCTCCTGAGAAATCGAATTTACGGATCGAGTGCTTCAACGTTGAAAAAAGAGCAGTCGCTTCGTTATTTACGTGGAATGTGGCGTAAAGGAGACACGGGAATAAAGATGTCTAGGAGAGAGCCACAGATTCAGTTTGGAAAATTCCGTCTCTGTTAATGAAGGACTTGAGCAAGCAGAGAGAAAGGTGGAGAAGAGGAAACTAGGGGAATTGTATGGAAAAATTGTCTAGGGAAAATTCTCCGGGGAATTAAATCACGCTTCGTGAGTTGTTTTATTAGCGACAACACGACGAAATCAAGTGCACGTGGAGGTTGGTGTTGTCACGACTATGACACGAGATTTCTCGTCATTTCGAGGAGTTACTTACCAGACGGGGAAAGAATGCAATTACGGGGATTCGAGACGGTTGTTTCTTCGAGGCGGATCCCTCGAAAGTGAAACGGTCCCTTTTGTCCCGCTAATTTCCTCTGGAAGCTCTTCTTCTCCCCTTGCTTCCACGATGCAAACTCTGTAAAAGAAAAGGAAAGATTCGTCTATAGTAGCAGTGGACGTGCGCGAAGTTTCGTGCACTTAAAATTAAGCTGCGTTGGTGAAACGATGAATATTCGTTAAAATTCAAAGGTCGAGGGAAAACGTGCTTTTAATCAATTTTCAAACTTTCCCCGGTTACGACGTGAATCAAAGTAGAAAAACTGAATTGAAAATAAAAAAAGGAAAATCACAGGCAGGAAGTTCGAAGAAAAGAAG
>NW_017100140.1:151272-175711 GCF_001263275.1 Habropoda laboriosa | reverse complement strand
CCTAGACCTTTGCAAACAGAACCATCGAGACAAGCCTCGCCATACATTTTTTATACCCTATCAGAAAAATCCATCCCCACGATTCCTATCGAACGACAGCAAAAAAAGAAAGAAGACGCATTTATCAGCCCTGTGGAGATACACCGTTGTCCCCGACACTCCACGAACATCTCCCTCCATTCGTTTTACGATCACCATAAAAAAGAAGATGCAGCGTGATAGTAAAGAACGGTCAGCTTGATAAAGCTACCGAAAAAAGAAGAAAAAAAGGAAGGAGCATAAAACCTTGTCGTATCGCGGCTTGTATCACTCTCCACGATGATGCTTCCCTTTGTAAAATTCTACTTATCCCTTTCACTGTGGCAGAGTTGACCGAGGCAGATTATTTTTTTCGTTATTTTCAGTTTTTGGCAGATAAAATAAAGTAATTCGACGAAAGCAAATTGGTTATCCTGGAGATACCAAGCTATGCTGTGCTTGAAATTTTTATGGAAGACTGTAGTCACCGTTAGTATAGAGCGAGCGTTCCACGTTGGGAGACCATAGTCACCGTTAGTATACAGCGAGCGTTCAACGTTGAGTGGCCATATTCGTGATTCATATAGAGCGAGCGTGCAACGTTGAGTGACTATAATCACCGTTAATATAGAGCGAGCGTTCAACGTTGAGTGACTATAGTCACCGTTAATATAGAGCGAGGGTTCAACGTTGAGTGGCCATATTCGTGATTAATATAGAGCGAGCGTTCAATGTTGAAAACCTATAATCACCGTTAGTAAAGTGCGAACGTTCAACTCTGGGTGTCCATAGTCACCGTTAGTATAAGGCGAGTGTTCAACGTTGAGTGACCATAGTCACCGTTATTATAGAGCGAACGTTCAACGTTGAGTGACCATAGTCATCATTAGTATAGAGCGAGCGTTCAACGTTGAGTGACTATAGTCACCGTTAATATAGAGCGAGCGTTCAACGTTGAGTGGCCATATTCGTGATTAATATAGAGCAAGCGTTCAATGTTGAAAACCTACAATCACCGTTAGTAAAGTGCGAACGTTCAACTCTGGGTGTCCATAGTCATCATTAGTATAGAGCGAGCGTTCAACGTTGAGTGTCTATAGTCACCGTTACTATAGAGCAACAGCTCGACGATAGATGACCGTAGTCACTATCAGTATACAGCGAGCGCTCAACAATAAGCGACTACAGTCGCTTCCACTAAGGAAAGGGTTAAAATCCAGCTTTGCTCGAAGAAATGAAAAGAAACGTAGAACGCCAGGTCGTTTACGAAGACAATTCAAGCCTGTTTCAGCTTCGATTTCGAGCTAATCAGCTGAACACATATAGACTCCGGCATCCTGCTGGTCTTTGTACAGCAGAATGGGAAGATGGATGAACAAGCGGAAAGCAACAGAGTGCAAAAGGGAACGGTCGAAGGTGATCGGAAGCGGAGGGTAGGCACCTTCGCGATCCTCTGCTTCCCTCGGCCAAGGTTCAATTCCGTAGTTCGAGGCTTCAGCTGGTCCAGACTAACGTGCACATGAGCACATAATCGAATCCTGCCAGTACTCGAGGCTAGGCTGCAGCCATTGTCAGCTTGTTTGTATGTACGGTGGGTTGCTTTCGATTCGTTCGCCAGACAGAATCCCTTTCACCGCGCGACGGAAGCATCCCCGTAACGAGAGGAGAAACGCCGCGCCGCGACGCGGTGACGAGTCTATTGAGGATAACGAGGTCGATCGCGGGTCTTTGCGCTCTTTCGTTTTCTCGTGCAAACCGGGTGCATGGGAGCTTTGTTTACGAGCAAAGCTCCACTCTTTGAAGATTAGGGCGCAAGACAAGAGGTGTTTAAGTCGATTTGGTAATTCTCGGGGTAATCGAGGTTACGGTCGTTCTTCCTTTGAGTACGGAACGTGTGGAACTTTCCGGTGAAAATGGGTTAATTAGATTATGCATAGGAGTACGTAATTTTTTGTTACGTAAAGTGCAAGTGTCCAAAAGTTAGGCTCGCGAGACTGTCTGGAATACGTAATTTAACGCAATCAAAATACATAGTTCACGTGGATTTTAGGACGAACGTGTAATTGAAGGGTTACGAGTTATTGTAAATGAAGTGTTCAGCTTCTGAAGACGTATACAGGGTGTCCCAGTTGTTTTCGATCAAACTTTGTCAGTGTGTTCTATAGGTATAAGCAAGAAAGAAATGTTATATAAACATAGGTCGTTTGAGGCTTTGTTAAAAAGTTATTATAATAATAACCGCACATCCGTTACGATCCCCTTCCTATTATCGTTATAACTTTTTAATAAAGCTTCAAACAACCTATGTTTATATGACATTTTTTCCTTTCCTACGCCCACAGAATACGCCCACAAAGTTTGATCAGAAAAAATTTGAGACACCCGGTATGTTCACAAAGGATACACGTGGCCTTCCACTATAAGCCGTGCTTTTCTGCAAATGTGCGAGCGAGTACATGAAAGACAGCTGAACCAGAAAGGAGTGAAAGAAGAGCGAACGAAGACTGTGCGATGCTATAGTGATCAGATTAGGTTGTACAAAAATCACAGCTTAAATCGAAGGGAATGAAAATATCAATTCGACGAAGATAATGAGCGCCACTCGTCCGCAGTTTCATTTTATTCCGGGGATATTTCGCACGGAAAATCCCCAACGATCAATAACATTCAATCTTTCATCTATTAACAGATTTCATAACTATCGGGACGAGTGGTGCTCGTCGAGTGCTACATCGGAAAATATGAAGTGGACACCGGTATCAGTTCCAGCTACCGTCAGAGTGGCGCGGAGTATGCGCGATTCGCGGCAGTTGTTACTCCATTTGGTAGCTCTGTGTAATCGATCAAGATGATGGATTCGAATTTTCGCCTCCGCTCGATGGTGAACCGCGAATTCTACGCTGCAATTGCGCTACGCTGTACAGTCCCTCCGAAACTCCCACGAAATTCCAACGAAACGGAAATAAAAAAAAAGCATGGTCGGAAGTGTAACCACATTTGGACATTTCACGATCAACTTTGAACTTGACGTTTATCGTTAATATCGGTTTCTTCTTAGCCAGTTCTAATTTTACAGTGCTAGTTTATCCTAATCCTCTCATCCTCGATCTTCCACCAATTTACGAACCTACCTCGGCTCGTTGTTTTATCTCATTACTCACAAATCGACTGCAGCGAGCCTCCTACGCTCTGCCACCAGAGGGACGGGCTAACCGCAAGTTCTCGCTAGTCCCCGTGAAGGCTCCTGTTTCTATATATACAACTTCTGACCTGAGTCCTTCCAGCCCCTCCTAGAAAGCCTTACTGACGAGTCCACTAGAAGGCCCAGGACGAGAAACACCCTAACTTCTCCTTTTCCGACGATCCTCTCTATCAGTTCCTACATCCCTTCAAGACGATTCCACAGGAACCAGTGAAGTACTCACTGCGACAGTATCACCAAACGATAAAAGGCTACCTCATAACCCCCACCAAAAAGCTCTCCTATCATCACCACACTCTCCCACTGTACGATAAAAGTGATATCTAAAGGGTTGGCGCGTGACGGATCGCGTTACGTCGATTTCCATGCCGCGCGAAAGATTGATGAGTGGTTTCGGCCTGGCGCTATAATCGGCTGGCGCGGCGTAACGCCCGCAGCTCCCAGGTAACAGCATAATAGGCATAATTGAATAGACCGTGCGCACATAATTATTCTCCCAGTACACTAGCCCCGCGATTACGAAGCAAAACGCGCATTATGCGGTGCACCGTATAGAAACGTTCACCAGTCCGTGTTTCTCTCTCTCATTCTCTCTCTGTGCACTTCACATGCTGGCTCTCGAAACAACGTGTGTACCGGTGGGAGTTAAGGGTGGGGAATAGTTGAGCCGCGTAATTTATCAACTGACCCATTTCCTGAAGTCACGCCGAAAGATCGGAATACCCTGGCTAGAGCGTTTCGATTGTTTCCGCCCTCGTAGCCGCGTAACTCGGATTCTCCCCGAATTATTACGAATTCCACGGCCTCTCCCGTTTCATTCCAATCCTCTCTCTACTCCACCGTCGCCTCTCTCTCTCTCTCTCTCTCTCTTCTCTCTGTGTCTCTTTGTAACCGAATCTCTCTATCTCTCTCTCTTCGTTCGAATTTGCCCGTTCGGCAGTGTTCTTTTGCGCGGTAGCGATTAAACGATCTCTATTATCTGATGGAACAAAAATATTTCCCGAATACTATAGTGTGTGCCGTGTTTGATGGAAATCGGCACACGGTTCGCTGAAATTTTTCGTCCGAAAATCACCGACGCGGTATGTGGAAACAACGCTGTACCTGTGTCTGTGTGTGTTTGTGTAAGAGAAGGGCTGGAACGTAGTGGTGCGAGTCAATCAAAAGTCCTCCTGGTTATTAAATAAAATTTATATCGACAGCGGGGGATGAAGTTGGTGTCTCTTCTATTCGACGAAAAATTCTCGAATATATATATCGTTCTTCGTATAGAAGGAAATTTGCTAAATTTTCCACCGTGAATTCTCATCTACGTTTTTTGGAAAGGTCGTCCTACCCTTTTCTCGCTGCGCCAAAAAGTCTCCGAGTAATTCACCAGCTTGTCAACAGTTGTCACGCGTTTCTCTCCACCAACGTGCTGTCTTCATTGTGTACACGGCGTTTCGCAGCTTTTCCAGCACATTTATGCTTCTGTCTCCTGCGAAATTCCACCGATATCCAATATTCCGCTGTTATTCGTAAATATCAACGAATTTTCTACCTTCTCCACACACGAAACCACCCGAAACCGATGTCCAGCGTTCCCTCGAAAATTTCACCGCTCCTTTTCCAACCACCCGACAGACTGTACGTCCAGTTTTTCCCGAGCTTAAAAATCATCGAATTATTCCTCCAGCCGACTGGAGCTGTCAGAGACTTTCTCGCCGTCGCCATAATTCTTCCTCGTCGTTCTTTTCGAGAGACTCGACGGGAGGATCCATGGGGAAAGGCGAATCGTGGCTTATCGATCCACCTCGTTTAATCACGCGGATATATCGCGGGGAGACGAGCAACTTCCAAATGAAACGGTTCATCAAACTTCGAACACGGTTTGCAAAGAGGATTCGAAAAAAAAGGGGGGTTTATCAAGTAATAAACGGTGCAGGGCGAGGTTTTTAATACCGCGGCAGGCATAATGAGCAGCCACAGAGGTTCGAGAAGCGTGTTTGCGCGAGAATTAACGAGCGGCTGAAGCTCCTTTTTGCAAGGATAACTCGAGACCGTCAACTCGTGTTTCGTTCAATTTCAGGATCGTCTCTAGGTTCGAAACAGGATCTCCTCGGTGCCACCGGTTCGGCTGCCTCGTTATTTTTAAACACCGATTAACGAGGACCGTTCCTTTGTCCCTTGTTCTTCCATCGAGTGAGAGAGGGTTAGGTGTCGGATTACCATCAGCCAGGGGGAAAGGATTGCGCTAATTATACTGGTAATTAGCGACGGGGAGACGTGTTTTTCCATTGGCCTCACCCGGCGGCAAATGGAAATCGAAGGGTTTACTCTTGGCTAAAGGGGATCTTAACCTCTTTACCGTGCAATTTTTCAACATTGAAAATCCATGGAAGTTGCGAAAGTTAGGGATCTTGGGGAATAATAGTGTAACTGGGATCTGGGAACGGTAGAAATCGATCGGAGGATAATCAGGCGTCTCGATTCAATTACTTTAACGAGGGAATTCGGATAACTTGGAAACATTTTTGAAAATTGGAACTTTCGGGGGAAAGAAATTTTCGGTATTTGGAAGCTAGCTACTTGGCCGGTAATTTGAGGAAAATTTCTTTCTCCGCGATTTTCAAGATGGAAACACATATTAAGGAGAATTTTCACCCTGAACCAAATAATAGCGAAACAAAGAAAATTCCCTGATACTTCTATAGAGGTCTCCTACAATTCTGCAAAATTAAAAAAAATTCTGAATATTCGGAGGGGAAAAGAATTTTCAAGACAAGTATGCCTACTGGAAAATAGGGAAACGCATATTAACCTCTAAGGGGACTTTTCACTCCGAGGAACCCAAAAGTAACGAAACAAAAAAATTTCCTAAAGTTCTACGAAATTAAAAAAAATTCCAAATTTTCGGGGAGCACAGACAATCCTCGGAATTTTCAAAATTTCCACCAAGCTCCCTTGGCGAATTACTCGAAGAAAATTTCTCTCCATAGTTTTCAGGCTATACCTACTATGACATGAACATTTAAAGGGAAGTTTCGCCCCAAGCAACCCAGCAGTCGCGGAACAAAAAATTTCCCTCACTTCTATCAAAGTCCCGCACAATCCTCCAAAATAAAAAAAAAAGATTCGGAACATTCAAAGTGCGCAGAGAATCTTCGAAATTTTCAAAATTTGCCCAAAGCTCCCTTTTAAGCCGTCCCGCCGGCCAATTATTCCAAGAACGTTTCTTTCTCCGCTGGAAATTCAGAATTGCAGCAATTACAGGCTATTTGCAAAAGATCTCGCCCGGAGACAAGGAGGAGTCCCTTATCAACAGGAGGGGGGGGATTGTAATTACCGAAACGACGTCGCACGGCAGATAGGAGAAAAGTTGCTCGAGCTCTCTGTTCCCAGACGCATCCTCGCACAATTAATCACGAGAACGACGCCAACACGGAAACACACCGGCGTAAATGCAGCTGTTCGTTAGTCGCTGGCCAATTATACACGCGTAGCGTGCTCGTTTCTCCGGCGAAAATGATGTGGCATGCTGAAAACGACCAACGAAATAATCCTATTTACCGACAATTATATCCACGGTGATTGTTTCTGCGAAACGAATAGAGAACCCGCTCCTCGACATCTCCTACGTTCTGTCGCGCCGAAGTTACGTAAAAGGATCTGTTGCGCGGCAACTTTTGCTTCGCGTGGTAGCTCGTGTAACACGAACCGACGATTTGTACACGTTGAAATTACAGGTTGTGTTTCTTATTGGTGGAAACACCTTGGGAAACTTCCTTTTATTATGCACCGATATTACAGGGAATTGAGATTCATTTGCCAGAATGACTGTGTTTCTTCTACTCGAGTACGGTACATTTCGTTTGCTCGCACTTCCCGATACCGATCGTTCGTCAACTTCTTTTTACTTCTGATAGCAAGTGTGCAACCTTTTCTGGGTGTTAGTTACACAGGGTTCGGTTATTTAGCAAATAAAACGACGTTTATAGCAATGACTATACACGACCGGCCTGTTGATTTATATTAATGTAGCCCGTGTGTGCTGTCGCACTGAGCCGACTGATTAAAAATGGACAAATGCGTGTTGCCTTTCTAACTTTGTGTAATTTTTATTGTATGTAAAAACTAAGTGACTAGTTTGACTGATAGATGTTTTTGCTCTGATGGTTGTAATGATTCTCCCTTCTCGAGAGCTCGTCTTCGCCCTCGAGAGCGGTGGTTCTTGAAAAATACGCTGATTGGTGAATATTTTCTCGTATTCATCGCCAATCAACGTGCCTAATTTTCTCGCCAACTCCTTCCAGTGCGCCCTTAGCGCGCTTTACCCTGGTGGAGTGGGAGAAGATCCCAAGGGGTAACCAAATGTTTATAATAATTCGGGAAATTCCTCCGGGTGACTCATCGGCCAGCGGACCGTTACAGACAATTGTACCCTTCGGAAAACCCGTGGTTTATGGCATGTTCTTAAGCTATTGAGCGCGAAAGGCACAAGCGGCAAAAAACTCTAATTAAGTGATTCTACCGGCCTTCGCTAGGATGGACGTTAAAGCATAAAATAGTAAATTAAATCCTAATCTCAAAAATAGCCTGTAGGTGCGATCGTGCCATAAACCTTTGCTGAATGAAACCTAACACGGCCAAAAGTTTGGAATCACCGAGCATTGCAATTTGCACAAAAATTTCGAGAAAAAAGTCAGCGACTTTGAGAATTTTTTATCGTTCGAATCAGTTGATACGAGATAAATTGATAAATGTAGTGTTTTTGCACGAATTCGCGATGCAACGCGATCTACTTTAATAAAGACGGCGCGTTAGTGAAGGTCGTAACTCTTCACTTCGATGTTACGACACCGCGTATCGTACAGGGATTTCCTTACGATCGTTTCCAGAGGTAAGGAATGATACTTGGAATGTGTCTTCTGGTTTGTCTTGTCCTCGTGAAGTGTCCTTTTTGAACTCTGTTTATTTGTGGTGGTGCGTGGGTATATATTAGGTCGGTGTATGTTCTGATTGGTTGGACGTTGAAGGTGGTGGAAAAGAAGGTCTCGAAAAATGCGGAGGTGTGATTGGATATTAGGAAACTAGTGGAAGGAGAACGTGAGGGTGAAGGTGGTGGGCAAAAATTTAAATAATTTGGAGAAAACCCGGAAGGGGGAAAGGGATAGGAAACATGACCAGGGTGCGACTTGAACTATTTTATGATAGGGAAGGAATTTGTTAGAGGCTAGGAAGACGGCTGAAAAGGACTGTTTATTAATTTATGATATGTGTCTGGCCGGTGGGCTGCGCGACCGGACAAGGACAATCGAACATGTAGCATTGAGATAAACTTGAAATCTATAAAAAATTAGCAGCAGATTTAATATTGATGAAAAGTGGGAGGTGGTTCCAAAATTTCGCCGGTAGTGTATCCACTGTTCGAGTTCAGTTCAGAAATGTTCAGCTTTTTTTCTTTTTAATTTATTATATGTGCAACGTTTTCTGGGTGCTAGCTCGGTTATCTATTCTAATTTTTATTATAGCAGTGACTATATGTACTGTTCGGTGGTTCAGTTCAGAAATGTTCAGAATTTAGAGTGTCTATGCGTTCGTACACAGTATGTCTTCCTCAGAATGTCTCACGTTTGTTACGTTCGGAGTAATGTTCAGAATAGTAACACTTAAATACTGATTTCTTCTTTTTTATGTGTTCTTTTTCAGAAGAATAAGCTTGCGACACCTCAATTGCTATCGAGCAGGAGAGGCCAAACAGCCGTCTTTTAAGGCCTTCTTTGTTAATTTATTATAGAAGTTCAGTAACAGTTATTAACACGAGCTTCGTTCCTACGCATTAAATTGTCCTTGAAGAATAATTACAAATTTTGGCGTTTCTCCTGATCCTGAAAAATAGCGAATTAGTCGACCGTACCACAAACTTAGGGCAATCTGTCCTCACACTGCGTGTTTCCAGTATTCTTGCGCTATCAAGTGCAACGATCCAAATAAAAAAAGACTATTCTTGCGTTATGAAATACAAAGACGGTAACAGTACGAGTGATCGATGCATCGTAACTTACAAAACCGATAAAAAAAGGAAATAAAAGCTGGAATTTTGTCAGGGAGAAATGTAGCGTGTTTTGCAACGATTCGGAATTTCCATCGGGGAAATTCAAGTGAATTTAGTTGTGATGCAATAAAATGAATCATTCACGATGGAGGATTCGCGGCGGTAAATACGTTTATTGGGCGGAAATGAAGGCTGATTATAAGCCGGAAGCGGGACGCGTACAGTCCGCGGCGAATGTTAGAAGTAAGAATGATGTTACGAGTGGCACGGCGCGGCGCGTTTCGAAATCGGACATAACGGCCGATGCTTTCGTCGAGTTATTGTTATTATCGTTGTTCACGTCGACAATAGTGGCCACCACTCGTTCTGTCCGCCATTTTATTGCCGCCACGCGTTTAGTTAATTAATTCACTGCCCGTTGCACCGTTATCCCGTACAAATACCGCTGTCCTCCGCGTCCCTATCTATTTTCATCTGTGCAAACACCGGGACAAATTCAATGAAATGAATAAAGTATACCCGGTGTCACGTGAAACCGGCCAAATGAATATAACGCGCGTGAACTTTAGCGGGTAATAGAATTTTAGACGAAAAATGCCCGGGGGAGAATTCGTCCGGGTTAGAAAAATAGAGAGATAAACGTGAACGTTGGAAATTCTTCCATGGACGCGAACGAACGCGTGGAACGAACCCTTTGCTGTCGTACTTTGCTCAGATATGAGTGCCAAGTTTGTTGAAATTAATTTTCATCGAAGGGACACTAAGATTACATCTAACAAAAATTATATGTAACTTTCATTGAGTGAACGCCAGATTGTAAATATCAGGTGTGCAAATTAATTCGGTGCACTGTTTCGAAAAGTCTCCAACACTTTGTCGACTAAAAATCGCCACGCTGTTTCAGAAAGGAGTTCATCGGTTGGCCAGTAAACGAGAAAAAGTCGTTCTAAATAACGGAGAAAAATATATTGAAGCTTGTGAAAAAAAGGACCGAATAAATTTTGAATAAATTGAAATAATTTATAAAAATTATATTTCAAATTTCTCCGCCGTGTGACAAACGCATTATGGCAGACGTAAGACTGCAAAGGTCAGCCCTTTGATTCGAAGCCAATCGTTCTGTGAATTCCAGTCGCTGCGAGATAATCCACTAAAATCGTCAGCTCAATTTTCCCGCGCTCTCCAGTCCTTAATTAAGCACGGATTGATTATTCACCAGATGACCGAGTCACGACTTTAATTCTCCTTTGCCAAATTACACATAAATTTCATCTTCTTTCGACTCGTCAATTCTTCTCCCACAACGCATATCTGAGTTACACGCTACTCTGGTGATTTCCGCAATAGTCGAGAAAGGGTTAAAACGTCGTTGTACGAGATAATTTGTACGTAAGTAGAACTGGAAAAGGCTGTTCCAAGTGGTAATCCACGTAAAAGGTGCACGCAAGGTAGAAACGATCGTTTCAACGAGAATCTTTACGGTTAGTTTCACAGTTACGGGTCATTACCCATGTCCATAGAGCACTCGCGGTCGGTCACCGTGTCCGATGGTCACGATTCGATTCCTTTATGCTGCAGCTACCTCTATGACCCAATGGAAACCCTCCCTAATGAAACTGCAAACAACGTTTCGCGTCTGTATACTTCTGTCTACATTCACCTAGCACAGGTACTTACGATCCGTTCATTTTTCGTCGAAATTTCGCGACCAGAATCACGTTGGGCCACTTAAACAATCGGGCAGGCCTCTAAATCGTTGAAACCAGTGTCAAACGCGACCAACATAGAGTTACAATCGAACCAATATACGCCAACCGCAATCAAGCGACTATCAAAATCATTTCAAACATTCGCACTTCCACTGGGTGGCCTTGTCACGGTAATTTATACCACAGTAGCACATCGATAAATACTATTGCGGTGGCTGCGATATTCCCACTGGGTGTTTGTTAAATCCCGTCTGAAAATTTTGCTTCTGGGAATTTTCTGTCTTGTGGTGCACTATTTTTCCAGTTTTTGGAGGATTTTGCTAGCATTTGCGGAGGTCTAGGCGAACGTGTGGTGACTAGGCTCGCGGGAGTTCGAAAGGATGCAGTGTCGAATTTTTTAACTTTTCCTGCTTCCATTTTACTGTAGTTTTATTTGCTTCGTCCCCTTTTAGATGTATTTCATTGAGACCATACTGTTGTGAATCCTTACATTATTTCTATTATTCTTAATCACACTTTTTGTTCAATTTGGACAGTGAAGTAGCTTCAGATTTATTTTTTTCTTCTTCACATCTTCCTTCAAAATTGGAACTCTGACATTTCTACCATTTCTAATTCCAATTTTTTATTAAGTTTGATCAATAGAGTGACTTCACGTTTATCTCCTCTATCTTCGTATTTTCCTTCAACTTCCATTCTTCTCAGTTCCTACTTTTTTTCAAATTTCGACACAGCAAAGTAACTTCAAATTTGCCTTTTCTTTTCTCCCATCTTCCTACAAAATTCGAACTCTAATGCTCGACCAACGATAACTTCTATCGTTCTCTTAATTCATATTTTTGTTAAATTTGGACACAATAAAGCAACCTCAGATCTACCTTTTCTTCTACCATCTCCCCTCAAAACTGCAATTCTAATGCTGGTCCAACTTCTATAATATTATTCTTCGTCGATAAAGTAAGCTGCACAATTACACAACTCCGATACTCCTCCAACGATAACTTCATTTACTCTCTCATCCCACATTTCCTTGAATTTCAACACAGCAAAGTATCCTCAAATTAACTTCTTCGTCCTCGGCAATTACAACTCCGCCGCTCGCCCGCCGTTAACTCGCCAATTATAAAGGACACATTTTCCCGTGTACGTTAAAACTCGACCCCCGGTGACAATCACAAAGTTACGGAGAGGGCGTCGTCGATCAAGCGCTCGAGGCGCGGTTATACACCGTGGACGGAGGAGGAGCACAAGCCCAATTTACCATGTAGCCCGGGCAATAAATGAATTTTCCGAGACGTCCAGACCTTCGTCGCGCTGGCACACACGCCTAATTTACGCGGCAACAGAGTTCGCGGAACCGAGCTCTATCTCTCCCCGGGACATCGAGCACACACCGAGGCCGAGGGTTGCGAGCGGTCAGGCTCGCGTCATCGCGGACGCGTAATGGGGTCAATAACGCGCGAACAATGTTCGTACCGTCCTCGAAAACGCGCCGAGGACGATACCGTATTCGCGACGGGGAAAACAATGTGTCGGTGGCGTCGGGGCCACCGCGACGCCAGCCGCCGACCACTCGCCGCAGCCTCCCGATCGAAATTCGCGTTATTCGCGATACCGGCGAGCCTCCGCGGAGTTACCGGTTTCAAGTCGATCGAACAGCTTCACAATTACCTTAGAGTAGATTTCTTTTCTGGGGGGAAAGAGCATTCCCCGTTTGGGGAATTCGTTCGATTTTTCGGTTGTTCTTTGGAGGGAGCTTGATTTTTTTTTGAGTTTTTTGATGGTTTGCTCGATGTTGCTGCACAAGGTAACTGTGTGTGATAATTGAATTGTGATATGGACACTAATCTGTTGTTTCTGCGCGTCGTGAAAACGACAAGTCCCGCTCGACGAACATCATCTCCATCGTGGTGTCGAGTCTACAGAGAAGTCCCTATCTAGTCTATGTGCTGCTCCCTCTTTTCCAAATCTAACCCCACACTGCCAACTCTTATTTCACACTCCCATTTTAACCGAGCACTTTTTCCATTCTCTCCCGAATATTCATACTTTCACCACACACAAACCCTTGGATTTGTGACTGCTAAAACTAACGATGGGGCCTACCTGCACTTTCATCGCTCACGCCCTTCGTTTCTGAAAAAAAAGAACGAACGAAGAAAGTGACACTCGCGATCCCACAATAGCGAAAAAATTTGGGACTTATTTGTCCCATATCACCAAATACGAAACTCCTCAAAAGAAGCTGCCGCAATTGTAAGAGTCTGGTCGAGCAAGTGTTGGGACTCGCGCTGGTTTATGACCCGCAGGCCGAGAGGTTCCAACGCCTTGACATCCCCACGCGCTAAGGGCTGGGTCAAGTAAGGAAACCCCCAACCTGTGCCAGGGTTTCCCGGAGGCAAGAGAGGGGCGTCAAGGCATGAATATAAGGACGCGTTGAATAAGACTAAGCGGAATATACTAGAAAGATCATTAGGAAACGTGTAGTTGGCAAATACGGACCAGAAAGGAACGAGGCGTCAACGACGGACACACAAATAAATATAGTTTCAACATCTGTTTAACTAAATCCTGAAAAGTACTATTTAGACCAGACAACCCTTACACAATGAACGTATTAACCTTGTCAAGGCGTATCCTGTAGCCGGATTTATGGCAGCGAGTCAAGTGGTCGCCGTCGCAGGCAAATATCGCTTTCTCAAAACACCACAAGTGTTTATTGCGTTGCCTGCGACACTTAGTCCCTAGGACCAGACCCTGCCATAAGTCCTGGAGTCTCCGCACGGAAAATAGAAAAGCGGCCCACAACTTTTGCCACTGTCGATGGGCCACTTGACTTTAACAAAGCCTAGAAAAGCGGAGATTCCACAGGATTCTCACGCATCCGTCCACCGAACACTTTCTCCGGTCGTTGTTTACCCCACCCTAAGATAACGCGCTAAGGGCGAAATGGAGGGAGGTTGCGATGCACCGGAGTAAACTGATTGGTGATTTAGAAAAGGAAAAATCACCAATCAGGGTGTTTTTAGGAAAATAGGAGTCTTCGTCGAGGGAAACCGCAGAGACTCCAGCAGAAACACTTGGCCACTCGCAAGAGAAACGCCTCTCACTTCGCAGTAGAATTTATATCTCGAATTAGTTGTAGGAAATAGAACATAAAATAAAAACTTGGTGTTTCAATCAAGAAACTGGTCCTTCGTAGCCTTAGAACATTAGTCGGCACACACGTGCAAAAACCGGCAACGCTTGAACGATCGCAAGCCCTAACAAACCTCGAGAACGCTCTGGAATTAGAGAAAAATCCGAAACCTCGGACGATAACGTTCACGCTAATCTAGTGCTCGAGTTAATCAAGATAAAGACAGTTTTTAACAATATCCAAGTATTCGATTTGTTACTCTTTCTAGCTCTCTAATCGCGTTAAACGTTCAGACAGTGGACGTGTTGAAAAACAGCTCTGAATCGTTTATCCTCGATAGCTACATCGATTGATCTCGCGTTGCGATCGAACACAGGAGGAGGTAAATTGAAATTGGAATTCACACGTGACGTGTCGATAGGTGGTGCGCTATTTAACCAAATGGATTAGCAAGTATTGTATTTGGAAGGAAGTTTGCACTATTCCGACGAGCTTAAGGTACGCGTTCCGGGGTTAATCGTAGCCCAGTTACTTTGGTTAGGGTCGCTTGACTTGGAGATTAGTCGAGAATTCAACCGTCCTTTGGCCTGGACGGGCTATTTGCCTTTTCGCGCCGTGCACAGTGAATTTCTTATGGCAGTCTCGCGAGAGCAGAGAGGAAAATTGCGCGGAAAACTTGTTATTAATATTCAACGTTATTCCGTTCAAACGTATTATATTTTATATAATATTACAGGTATTCTTCGTTGCAATTTCACGGTTCTACCTCTATTAATTTTCACGATGAAACCGCTTTGGAATACGTTTCGTATTCGAAAACAACGAATTCAACGGGAATTTCAAATTGGAATTGAAATTGAAAAATTTCACGCTTGTCCGCGAAGCGTATTGTAGACAAATTTGCGCGCTGTAATTATCCACTAGAAGCGCACATATACAGGGTGGTTTGCGGAACCTTCGGCAGAAGTGTGAGAAATAAATGTTTAAACGTAAAAGTCCCTGTTTTTGTAAAATACGTTAATAAATTGTAAAGTACACGTTTGAAATCGAAAGGGTGTAATCGATTCTATCGACACTGAAATGTGCCGTATTGAATATCCAACTAATACGAGATGGTTTTGCATAATTTTCGAGAGAAGGGTGAAAAGTAGAATGTTTCAGATAAATGTTCTATATTTTTGCAATAGAGATCAATAAATTAGGAAATATAGATTTGAAAGGGTGTAATCGATTCTATCGACATTTTAATGCACCACATTTATTATCCAACATATACGGAGTGGTTTTGCATAATTTTCGAAAGAGAAGTGCATCGAATAAAAGTTCCATATTTTTGCAATAGAGATCAATAAATTAGAAAGTATAGCTTCGAAAGGGTGTAATCGATTCTATCAACGTTATCATGTACCATATTAAATATCCAGCATGTACAAGGTGGTTTTGCATAATTTTCGGAAGAAAGGTGCATCGAATAAAAGTTCCATTTTTATGCAACGAAGATTAAAATGTCGACGGAATCGACTTTATGGAATATTTGATAATTTATTACTATGCTATGTAACTTTCAAAAGAGAAGTGAAAGAAAAATGTTGCAAAGAAAAGAACATCCCATCTCTTAACAATGAAAATTGTTAAATTTAGAAAAAATAGATTTGGAAGGTTGTGCTCGATTCCATCGTCACAGAAATGCTCCACATCGAATATCCAACTCCACACGTGCCTCGTAATTTTCTCAAGCCTCCCCCTGAACAAAAGACACGACGATGCCAACGAGCATACTGCCTGTCGACGCTAGTAGATTCATTAATAATCGAACAACTGTTGATACCCAGTGGCCAAACAGAGAGATATAGAGCCATAAAGGAACCGATATCCGAACCAGAAGCTACATCCCTCGTTACTCATCCAATTCACCGATGCGCCAAAACCGATTTGAATATTTTTCTATTCGCGGTTCCCACCGAACCCAGCTCACACACACACACACGAAATTCCGCCACTTCCTCAAATTTATTCCCGCACGTTCGCCATCGGTATCTTATGCAGATGTATGCGGCGAGCGTATGCTACGCGGCGTGCAAACTATGGAAGGAACAGCTTCGAGTAAAAAAAAACTCTCTCTTCCTCGCATGCAAGCAACAGAGAGAGAGAAGGAAGAAGGAGAGAGAGAAGAAAGAAGGAGAGAGAGAAGGGAAGGAACAGCTTCGAGTAAAAAAAAACTCTCTCTTCCTCGCATGCAAGCAACAGAGAGAGAGTAGGAAGAAGGAGAGAGAGAAGGAAGAAGGAGAGAGAGAGAAGGAAGAAGGAGAGAGAGAGAGAAGGAAGGAGAGAGAGAGAGAAGGAAGGAGAAAGAGAGAGAAGGAAGAAGGAGAGAGAGAGAGAAGGAAGAAGGAGAGAGAGAGAGAAGGAAGAAGGAGAGAGAGAGAAGGAAGAAGGAGAGAGAGAGAGAAGGAAGAAGGAAAGAGAGAGAGAAGGAAAAAGGAGAGAGAGAGAAGGAAGAAGGAGAGAGAGAGAGAGAGAGAGAAAGGGCGAAGCAAGCCACAAGGGTGGGTGTATTAAGGTCAGAAAATTGAAAAATACGCGTTTTCCGCAGGCCACGGGCACGTGTTTCGTCTTTATTTCCTGAGACCGCAAAAATTGTCTCTCCTTTGAGCGTAACTTGGTCCGTTGCCTTGCGTTTCCCACCAGGCGACGTGACTTTAAAATTTAAATGACCGCCGGTTTGTGTTCCTTACTTCCTTCCGACCCGTCGTCGCGTTTTCCGCGAAGCCCGCATGAAATATTTGCAGCCGTCCTCGCCGGAGATCAACTGAATAGTTTATAAATATTGATTAAACCCGGAGGTCCGTTTGTACGCGTGGCCGCGCTAAACGCTCAAATGTACGACGAATTCATTCGTCACGGGCGAACAATCGCTCGTCCCGTGTCCGGCTGCTTGGTAAGGGGAGAAATGTGAGCTTACTTTGAAGGCATGAAGGAAGGAACGGTGTACTGTATTCGTGCGTAGATTTTAGTAGACAAGAATAGTTGGGTCAGACTCAAGAAAATTTAGCATTTTTGCTTTCTTTCAATTTTGCAATTTTTCATTTTGAGAATGAAAGAGAGTTGGTGTCTAATTTTTTAATGCAAAATGGAACGTGTACTTTGAAGAGGTGCACAAATTTTAGTAGACAAGAATAGTTGGATCAGTTACAAGAAAATTTAGCATTTTTACTTTCTTTCAATTTTGCAATTTTTCATTTTGAGAATGAAAGAGAGTCGGTGTCTAATTTTTTCATGCAAAATGGAATGTGTACTTTGAACAGGTACACAGATTTTAGTAGACAAGAATAGTTGGATCAGTTACAAGAAAACTTGTAATTTTTACCTTTTTTAAATTTTGCAATTTTTCATTTTGAGAATGAGAGAGAGTCGGTGTCTAATTTTTTTTATGCATGGAGGAATGTGTGCTTTGAAGAGATGAAGGAAGGAACTGTGCATTCATGAATAGAGTTAAATAGAAAAGAATAAATAGTTGGATCAGTCCCAAGAAAATTTGTAATTTTTACTTTCTTTAAATTTTGCAATTCTCAATTTCGAGAATGAAGGAGTCACAGATGATCGAATTAGGTGTTTAACAGACTTTGTTCCTTCCTAAAAATTGCGACAGTGTTTCGCAAAAGCTCCCTCGCGATTCGCAAAGTCTAATTACATGGCAAATAAATATAATACATATTTCTTATACATTCGATGACAATGATGTCGACTAAATGACTAAATTCCAATGTAAAGTACAAAATTTAAAATTCACGTATAAAATCCAAGTTACCGGAATTCCAGGAATGTTAGAATTGCCTTAAAAACTAGCTAATAATAATTTCGAGCGTAGCATAAACTTGGCGCAGTTCCCTAGCCAAAATAGAATTCTACGAACCACTCTGGCCACGTTCTACCACGTCACCGATTCGAGCCGCACCTTTCACAGGCAGAAGCGAAAAGAAAGAAAAAGAAATATTACTCGAGACGATATATTCTCCGCCCTTTTGCACCTTCGATAAAAGGGATAAAAGCACACTACATCCGGATTATACCGGTCCACGAGGTGTTCCGTCGTGTCTCCCCAGCTCTCACGACGACTTTTGAATATTCCGCTGGTATTTCTCCACGCGAGGAATGCAGAGAGAGAGAGAGAGAGAGAGTTGCACGCTTCAACTCTTCCCGCCTCTTTGCCCGTCTGTTCTCTGGTTTCATACTCGCCGGAGAAACGCGAACGAAATTGCAACCCGGGTGACTCATCTGCTCGGCGAGCATAATACAAAGGCAATCGGTCGAATCCTCGGGATTCCGACCGATTCGTTCTCTGAAGGCAGAGAAGAAGGAGGGGATCTCGGTAAACAATTCGTCTTTAAAATTCATCCGAATCCTCCTTTATATTCTGTCGGTTACGGCACGGTATCCGCTGCCGCGTCAACGAGATTCTTCTTAGCTCGTGGATAAAGACGAACGAGGAAGAAGATGACGGCTACAGTCGCGAAGAGGACAAAAAACCAGCTCCCGAAGATGAATCTGCAGGTTCCGGAAGTCTGAATTCCTTCCTTATTGTTTTTCCTTTATTTCTCTTTCCTCTCTCTCTCTTTTTTTTTCTTGATCCATTGAAAACGAGAGTCTGGCCGGCCAGGCTTCGAACGTCGCCGGTGAAAACAGAGCTGTCTGTGAGCTGACAAAGCGAAAAATGGAAACTGCTCGACTTGGAGGAAAGGCAACCGGTTGAAGAGAGAGAGAGAAGTGGAGGGAAGAAAGGGGGTTGGAAAAATGAAAGACGCGTGAGAAAGCGGTCGGTGAAGGAGAAGTGGACGGGGAGAAGGATCTTGGAGACCCGTCCGAGATATCTAGAACGCTACGCTGAATGAAAGGGAGAGAATAGAGCGGCGAAGGAAACGGCTGTCGATTCGGATCGTGCTGCTGAGAGGAAGAAAACGTTGGTATTTCTACGTTTGTCGAGGGATACGGAAGGAAAAATAGCGAGGATTAGATGTTGAAACTGAAATGAACGCGTTTAGATGTTCATTGTGGTTTTCACTGGGGAAATTGTCTTCGAAGCACGACTATCCGTTGAGTATTACTACTGGAAATGGGAGATATAGCCTATGTTCGATTAATTTTGACTCGTACTACTGGAAACTGGTAATTGAGGTAATTTAGCTAATGATCGAGGTTATTTAAAGGTTGTAACATATTTAGCCAGATCGTGAGGGTCGTTTAATACACAATTTGATAAAATTTCATCCGACAATACGTCGACTATCACTACTCTGAATGCAAGGTATCACGTATGTTCGACTAATTTCGACTTCTACTACTGTAAACTGTTTATCGAGGTCATTTAAAGGTTATATCATATTTATCAGGATCGTTTAAAAAAACTTCATCGGACAATTCGTTGACTATTACTACTGTGAAGTCAAGATGTAACATATGTTCGATTAATATTGACTTGCACTACTGTAAATTGATCAACAAGGTTATTTAAACCTTATATCATACTTATCAAGATCATTTGAGGGTAATTTAACACATAATTCTATAAAACTTCATAGAATTATAATCATCCCCTCGCAATATCAGTAGAACAACTCCGCCTAAGATCAGACACCGCAACTCCCTCTAAACGAAAGATCGCACATCGTACGATAACGTTAAGGCAATAAAATAACACGTTCGACGATAAGGTTTCAACAATTTCCAAACACTCGGTACACGAATCGATCCGCGAATTCATAATACAGCAGCTTACACAGGGTCTCGATCGTTCCCTCAAGTAAAGCTTCGGGAAGTCTGGAGATGGGACAAGTTTCGAGGGTCTGGTGGAAAAACAAAATAAGTAAGCGTGTTCCTTCCAAGACTTCCCCTTTTCCTTTACGGTGCAGAGCAAAACAGCTCCTCGATTATTAGCAACTTCCCCGTCGGAAGGAAAACTCCCGATAAGCGTTGATCCATTACCTTTTTATCACGAATAAATACACGTACACGGATTTCCGTGATAAAAATATTCACCGTATAAATTGCTCGTTCCTGTACGCTTTTACGCGTGTGTACCTTGTTCCAACTAACACATACACACACACACACAGTCGACCTATCTCTCCGAACCTTACGTAGGCGACCCAAGCTCGATATTTGTCCCGTGGAAAGCTCCCACGGAAGAGAAGCTCGTATTCGTAGAGCAGATCTCGACGAGAGATCGGACCATGTTCCAGCCTCGAGAAACGCTCGAAACATGTTTCCGTGGGGTATATCACTGACCGATAATCACGGGGGAATCTCGTTCAAGAGCCTTGGACGAAATAAAAATTTCTGACTTGTTCGAGGTGGACTAACGTGGTTAACTCTACTCGGGATGTTACGTCGAGAGGTTTATTCCGAACTGTTTTAGACGTAGGTCCTTCCGAAGTTGGTACTTTATCTACCTCTAGCTGATTCGTCGGCTTGAGGTACTCAAGGGTCATCGACCTCTAAAATCGACGGTTTTCGAACTGTACGCTGACAAAGTACAGTATCGTTAGCGGACTAATCAGTAGTTTTACCGAGCTGCGTGCGTAATGGTAAGACTAATTTCTGGAATTGTGTAGGAAGGATAGATATATATGTCCGTATCTCGAGGAGTGAGAATTAGGATTTGTAGGGGTTTGGTACACCAAGGGCAGAGTTCGAGGGTGAGACGGAATCTGTCCAGGTAAGGAAAGGATCAAGTCATTGGTTATCGGGTATTTAGAAAATGAGCATGGAAGGCTAATTCTTCAATCTACAGCACTCTATGGACTAATAGATAGTGTGGGTATGCACCAGAATTAGATGGATCCAGTGATCAGTCCCTCGTTTCTCTTTGGTCAATTTTTGGTAAAATTCCTATTTCACGTTCACTTGTTGACAAACGGCAAGTGACGTCTCTGTTAGGGGCAATATGACACTATTTCCGCTCGGTGAGTGGCCACTTCAACAATGAGCGATAGACGAAGCGCTAAGAACGAACTGTCCTCAAGACGAAAGGCACTTGGGTGTGGTCTCTCTCGCTCGCCAACAGGCGCAGGCCAAGCCACAAACCGTCCCAAATGCCTGCAGACTGTTCACGAAAGGACGAAAGAGACCAACGACGCAAAGGAAAAAGGTGAAAAGGGGTGAAATATTTGTGTCTGACCTATGACCACGTTCCACGTCTTTGCCCATCATCGCAGAAGGAATCGGTTGACTTTCATCCCGTGCTTTTATTAGTCTCGTTGTAATCAAAAGAATTCCACAAAGAGTAATATTTTTAATATTTCCCTTTGTGACGTTACCGTGCACATTCGCCATTCTATTTTACCAAGGTTCCACGTCGAATTACAAACCCGTTTGAAGCGCGACGACGTCGTTCAACTCGAACGACCAGTCGATAGGCTAGTGTAAGCGACTCTAAAATAATTAACAACCAAAGACTTACCTACGTATATGTACGTGTAGGTGTGTGCGTGAAGCAAGTCTGGTGGAAAAAGTTGGCAAAGGCGAGAGATAAGCGTCCTTTAAAAGGCGTATCCAGCGAGAAAATGCTGACGATGAAAAGAGAGAGAGAGGAGGAGAAGAGATAGTTAACCGACGGTCCCTAAATTCCCTACGGTGAGGAACACGAAACGCGGCTGGTGTACTTAACGGCCAGCATAATCCCTCGTCATTTGCGCGGCCGTACAAATTTTCGAGCTGAGTTCTTTGAACGAAAACTTCATGGCGCTTTAACCTGGCCCCGGCTATATGCTGTAGCACGTACATCGTAGGCAAGTTCCTGCGAAAGTGTATCGTCGAAAAACGCTGCCCTCTCTCTCTCTCTCTCTCTCTCTCCCCATTTCTCTTGTTTTGCATACGGTACTCGTGTACACGAGAACGCTAGAGGAACGAAAAAGGGAGAGAAAGAAAGGCCGCGTGTGTGTGTGTATGTAACGCTGGTACACGTAACTCGTGTGTAATGTTGAACAAAGAACCGCGAAATTATCTATAAATGTCGAGCTGCAAGAGAGCGAGGGAGGGTTGATTTAAAATGTAAAAAAGTACGGCAGAAAAAGGGGAGAGGTGTATCCTGCTAGCTGGCTATTGTTTGCGATTCGCAAAGTGCATCCTTTGGGGAATGAGATTTCCACGGCGTTAAAGCAGCAAACTAAATAAAAACGGACCCCTCTCGTTCGCCACTCGCTCCTCTCGCTGTTTGCTCGTTGGATCTATAACTTGAGGAGCGAAGAACCGATGCAACCAGGTGTCCCTCTCACTTAGAGAAGCAAACTGTCAGACGGTGAACGAAGTTCTGAGGTGGCAGTGCTGAATTGAGAGTAGTTCGCTCGAAACTTCGCTGAGAGATCATTTTTGATGAATACACCGAGTTCCTATCCAAGTGAAATTTCGGGAACTGTGAATCTTTGCTGAATGATAATTATTCCTATCCAAGGGAAATTTGAGAAATTATGAAACTTTCCTGAAAAATAATTACTTCAATACGAGTGAAATTAGAAAAATGACGAGTCTTTGCTGAAAAATAATTATTCCAATCCAAGTGAAATTCGAAAAAGGACGAGTCTCAGCCGAAAAATAATTCCAATCGACGTGAAATTCGAGGAACGATAATCACAGTGATTGCATGCAAAAGAATAGGAAAGTCTGAGGTAGTGTTAGAGAATGTTGAAAAAAGAAGCGGCCGGATAAAAACTAGGTGGCCGGATAATCCGAGATAGAAGCTCGTCGCGGCTTCGACCGTCCGAAAAAGCGAAATTTCGGTCATCCGGTTTTTCCTTGGTAGCACGGCGAGATCAGATAGCGAAGTTTAGGTTAAATAACCGAGCGGTGAATCCGGGACGACTTCGTGTGCCAGCAGCGGGCTTTAAACAGCTGCTGGGAAAGCCAAACTGGCGGAGAGCTTTAAAGCTCGGTGCTGTGCCACGACACGTACCGACCATCGTCGTTTCACGTTGACGTTCCCGGTGCTAGACTTATCCTGAGAACAAGGAACACTCCCGTCAGCCAGACGGGGCATCGAGAGCTTCGCGTGAACGAACCGTTTCGACTTTGTAGAATCGTAAACCGAGCCTTGGTAAATTTCCAAAGAGCTAGTTTTCGATTTTATCCAAGTATTTTTCTAACAGAGTGATTGATCGGAATACACAGTTATCAATCAGAAGAGTATTTTTCACCGAACGAACACATTTTCGATTTAACTTTGGGTTTTCAGTAATGAATCGCCGAATACATGAATTTCAGATGACAGGTCGTATTTCTGGGATTTCAATAAAATATCGAGTAGAAAATTGCACATTGTTTCATATGAGTAATATGACGTTTCATTTTCATATTTCAAGCTATGTATTGCAAGCTGAGTTATTAAAAGGAGCAAAATGAAGTTGGACGTGACGATTCCATTTTCTACGCAGTGCTCGATTTATTGGCAAGTTAGTTCTGTACTCGACTGTATTGAAAATAATAAAAGCAATTAAAAACAAATGCAACCAAAAGTACTGCAATAATATGCCTCACGTGCCTGGCAAATACAAGATTGTACTACTTAGAGACCACAGTAGACGCAAGAAAAGGTCTCTGCAGTAGAACTGATCCGCCATAAGTCAGACTCGAGTCCACAAAAATGTATATTCCTCACAGATATTAAAAGGAATATCAATTTTTCCATTTTCCACGCATTGCTTGATTCATTGACCAGTAAATTATATACTTGACAATACTGAAAATAATAGAAATATGGCAAAAATAATTGTACTACGATGAAGAGGTCTTGCCTGTCTGACAAATATAAGGCCGTACTACTTATAAACCACAATAGATGCCAGCAAAGGTCCCTGCAGTAGAAATAGTCCGTCATATGTCGGACTCGACTCTACAAAACTGTGTATTCCTCATAGATATTAAAAGGAAATATCCATTTTTCCATTTTCTACGCATTTATTGGCAAATTAGTCATGTCCTTCACAGTATTAAAAATAATGGAAATAATTCAGAGAAAAAATACAGCGAAAATAATTGTACTACGATGGAAAGGTCTTGTGTGCCTGACAAATATAAGATTGTACTACTTAGTAACCAGGGTAGATGCCAACTATGGCCTCCGCAGTAGAAATGGTCCGTCATAGGTCAGTCCCGACTCGACGAAGCCATGCATTCCTCATAGTACTATACCCGCAAAGTATACTCGTAAACACGTACAAAAGGTATCGGTTTTTTCGCTGCTCCCTTAAGCCTTACACCTGCATCCGAACAACCCATCGACTCAACCCTCTCTCTCTCTCTGTCCGATACACACACGAGATTTTCCACGCGATACACGTCCAGCCAGC
>NW_017100140.1:147753-151218 GCF_001263275.1 Habropoda laboriosa | reverse complement strand
TTTCACATTTTCCAACGCTTTGGTTCTCGATGCTCGCAGTACACTTGGTATTCCCGGCGCGATCGAAAGAGCGCGCGCGTCGAGCCAACGCCGGTCGACGCTCGCCTCTTCCATAATCTTATGCAGTCCGCTCGATTGAAATTAAATCGACAAGAAGAGAATTCAACGCGTTCGAAGGGTATTACTACATCGCTCTGAGAACGAAATGAAATTTCCCCCGAACGAGCTTCGTCTGTACTAACGAAAAAAACGAAGGCAACGTGCGTCGATAGAATTTGTCCTGTCAACAATTTTCTCGCTCCGCGAAACGACTATTTTCACTCGGCTAATACGAGACGATGGGAAAATCGTTTCCGGAAACGATCCTCTTTCTCCCTCGGCTCGAAGTGATAATCGGCCGGTTTTGATGAAACCTCGGTATACGGTAGTTCTGACAAAAAACATATTCGACAGGTATTTTTTCGTATCGGAAATCGCCGTCAAAGTTAGAGATAGTAAATATATCTGGAATAATATCGGAGATAGAGGAGTAGCGTAAATTGACGAATTTTTTACCTTTCATTAACAAATTTGTAAAAGAATAATCATCGAATAATAAATAATCTTGAAAATAATAATCTTCGAATAATAAACAATCTTGAAAAAAATAATCAGCGAATAGTAAATAACGTTGAAAAAAATAATCTTGAAAAGAATAATCTTCGAATAATAAATAATCTCGAAAAGAATAATCTTCGAATAATAAACAATCACAAATATGTTTATATCCTCATCTTTGAGGACGATTTTCACCCCGTTAACGTGGACAATTTCCAATAAAAAAAAATACGTGTCGAATATTTTCTTGAATACTATCGTACAGCAAATTTTCATCGATATCGGTGATTCCCTTGTAACGCTCTAAACACTTCCCATTCTTCCATCGTTCGTCGAAAACAAAAATCTCTCCGGCGTTACGTGGTAGAAGAGAGATTTTTTGAGGAATCACCATCCGGAGAGCACTTTAATAATACGTTCCAGCAGCGAGAAAGTGGAGGTTGCATTATCCAGAAACGGTGGGAATTAAACGTGTAAGTTGGCTCGGTGCTCGCGAGACCGTGGGTAGCTCGCTCGCCTCTGCTAGCAATTCAAACGATTTTCGTGGCAGAGAGAGTCGACCGGGTATCAGACTGGTTGTGGAAGTTGTCTCGAACAATTCCGCGGGCATTCCGCGAACAGGACCCGTAACTGTGTGTATTTTAGCGTTTCGCGCGGTAGATTCGCTCGGTGTTCGAGCGACACGCGCGTTTACAAGCGATACACGTGCCTGGAGCGTGGCACGCTCAACTCCTCGCGCTTCATGAAACATTTCAGCCGCGCAAACAATGCTCGGTAACGAAGCGATGCTCATTCTACCGGCCGCTGCTCGCGCACGTTTTCATGAAACATCCGGTTTATTTACTACCGGCGGCCGTGTGCCGTTTAGACAATTATTTAGACTGGTATGCTAACATTGATTCTATTGTCCTTTCGCTGCCTGCAATATTGCTTTCGGCAAGACAGCTTTCGTAAAAATTCATTTCGAGTGTTCAATACACGGTGTACGTGTGAAAGGAATTTTTTCTTAATCTTTTCTTTCCGCGATTTTAGAAAATTTCAGGGTAAAAGTTTGCAACAACATTGTGGAAGAATCGGTGTTTAAAATTTTGAAGAGGAAAAAATCCCAGGTGGTAAATTTTATTATCCACGGCATGTGAGTATTTAAAAATAGAAAAGGGGAATTGTTCTGCGAAGGGAAGTAGGAAAAACTGATTTCAAATATTAAATACGCTACGTCATTTTTTTTTTAAATGCTTTAACTTCACAATTTTTGAACATTTGAAGGTAAAAATTTAAAGTGAAATTATTTTTAATTTTTTTTTAAATTTAGTAATGTTACAGAAACGGAATATTTTTACTATTACAGAATTCTTCTGCGAAGGAAAATAGAATTGATTTCACACATTAGATACACTATGCAATTTTTTTTAAACGCTGTAATTTTCCAAAATTTCACCATAAAAATTTACGATATTACAGAAGAATCGGCGTTTAAAATTTTAAAGAGAAAGAATTTCATACAGAAATGAGTGTTTAAAAAGAGAAAATGAGAATCCTTCAACAAAGGGAAATAAATTCATTTGAAGACCGTCTCACAATAAAACGCAACGTTCGACGATATTCCCCCAACAACGACGCATTACAAAACCTTCCACCACCATTTCCCAACAAAGAAACCTTCGCAATCTTAAAAATGAAAAAGACCAACCACATAAACGACGATAAATCCCAACCTGCAAAAAACAGAAAAGCGAATTTTCCGTGCACGCGACCAAATCACACGTCGCTGTTCGTAATTTATCCGCGTTGCAGACGCGAACATTTAATTACGAAGAAGAAAAAAAGAAAGAGGAAGGAATAGCACGGCGAACCGATGGGAAAGCGAAGCGAGATAAATTACACGGACGGCCGTTATTATCGCCGGCGAGAGTAGCTCGAGCGCAAATGGAGCAAGCAGAATGTTTAATCGGAACTGTTTAATTTGCAGAAGTGTGTATGAAGGTTGCATTAAAATTCCCGGTCTCCTTTGTGCCGCTTGCACGCTCGCTGTATCAAGTGAATTCCCCCATCGATCTCCTCGCCACCCCTTCGACACCCATCAAATCCAATAATACAGCCTCGTACGATTCATATTTTATGGGAAGCGCAACTAGCGCAAGAGCCGGTTAATGGTGTATTCGAACGGGGAGCAGGGGACGCAGAAAAAGGATTTTCCTTTTTTCGAAATGTATCGCTGCTTTCTCGTTACGAGGAATTCGAAATTTGGACCTTTCGGAGGAACTGGATCGTTCTCTTTGGGTTGATTAATTTCCTGGGGTGATGTTGAGTGACTGTAGTATGACATATGTTAATTTGATGTTGTAGAGTGGACGATGGTACACACTTTATTTAAATCAGTGGATTCGCGGTACAAATCACAGAATGTACAAGTAGAGGCGCGACTTCGGCGAGAGGTCGCTATTGAGAGGCTATTGTCAATGGTTTTACGCCTTGACCCGGCCAGATTTCCCAAGGAAAGAAGGGGGGTAAGAGATGAAGAGGGAGAGAGAGAGTAGAAAGGGAAGAGAAATTGTCGTCTATGACCCGCGCAGGAGATGTCTGTTTTCTCTTTGGGGGTGTTTTGGGAGAATTGGATTCAACCTGGAGGTGTCGCTATGGCCCGCGTAGGAGCGTCTGCCTCTAGGAGGTGGATAGGTGAAGATGACGAGTGTCGTCTATAAACCCGCGAAGGAGACGTCTGCTCGATGTTTGCTAGTGTAGTCCTGCTTCGACTTTCCCGGAAAGACGAAATTGGCGACTATGGCGAAAAGCCGTCTTTTATATGTTTTAGGAAGGCTAGACCCGACCAATCAGGGTGGGTCAAGCCTTTTCGCAGGTTTGAGGGCA